>NC_080173.1:35544881-35702432 GCF_950295315.1 Erinaceus europaeus
CCTATAGTAATAGTATCAACTCCATTGTTGGCAACTGATGGTTTTAGTGCTTTTGAGAAGTCAAGAATGGCACAATGGGTTTTTTAAGCTATTGATCATTTTTAATTCTTTCTATACGGGTAGGAAGAAAACAACACAGTGGTTATGCAAAAAGATTTTCATGCCTGAGTCTCCAAAATCCCAGTTTGATTGAACCTGCACCTTCATAAACTAGATATGGGCAGTGCTCTGGTAAAAATGAATATAAATAAATAAATAAATCCCTCTATATCACCAAACAAGTTTAATGCCATCTCTACCTTGGTTCACAAAGGAAAGAACGCAGGGAATCTAGGAACTTACTCAGGGCCAAATGATAAGGAGGCTTTCTAACCTGGGGCTTTCTGAGACCAGATGTCTAGCTCCTACTGTTGGCACTTTCTAGCCCCACCCCAGAAGTTGATCACACAGATGGCTTCTTTGGGGGAGGTGTGAGGGCCTTAATACTAATAACCACTTCTGGGAGTAGCCTAGGCTGGTGGGCTCCATTCTCAAGACACCCCCTAGACGAGCCTGGCTGCCTACAGCTGCCTTTTGGCTTCTCACAGCAACTCATGTCGGGCCCCACCTTCCCAAATCCTCTGGATTTGTTTTATGTTCTCCTCAAAGGGCCCAGGGTGAGTGTGACGTGGGTGCATAAATCTCCGTCAAGTAGGAGGGCTGGTGGGAGGACAGGTCAGGAAAAGAAAGCCCAAACACATAGGGAAAGGGCTGCTGGTTCACATAACCCCTCTGGGGGTAGCCCGGGCTCCAGCAGGCCTCTTCCAGTGGCCTCAGGGTTGGAAGAATCAAGCCCTGTCATGGGCCACATACATCTCCTATTGCTTATAGAAACTATAAATAAATAAATAAATAAATAAATAAATAAATAAATAAACAAATAAAATAAAATAAAAATAAAAGAAATTCTGTCAGATATTATTCCTCAGAGTCCTGAGTGCTGATGGGGTGGCCCAGACATCTGTGGAATTGATGGTCCAGCAGGGTTGTGAGGTGGGCATGCTTCCTGCTGGCATCACTCCTCAGCTTCTCCCTGCCAAAACCCACATAGTGGTCCACCTTCCAACCACCCTGCATGCTGCAGAGCAAGACCCAAATGGAAAATGAAAAAAAAAAATCAGTTGAACTGGTTTGTGTATAGTTACCTGTTGTTGGCAAAGGAGTCAATAGTTCAAAAGTTCACTGTCTTAGGAAGTGTTTGTAACAGACTGCTAAGAGAATGACTCCATTTGGTGATGGGCCACTCATTCCTCACTTCAGGGTACTTACTGCCTGTTGTTCCACTGTCAGCTAAGTCCACCTTGATGACTCTGTTTGCAGGGCTAAATTTTAGTCCTTGGTTAATCTTCACCTGTTCTGTTCACCACTACCACCTCCATACTTGTCACCTTCTAATGCTCCATACAACTTAATTATAGTTCTTTTTGTTGTTGGTTGCCTGTCTTCTGTCTTTAGAATCTAAGCTTAGTGAGGCAAGACCTTTATCAACTTTATTTTCTCATGTCTCCCAAATACATGGGCAGTTAGTGTGGGATACTAGGAAGTGATCAGAAAATACTTACCTAATGTGTAAATAAATGAATGAACAAGTGGACAAAAAGTGCTTGCTGACATTCAGAAAGTAGAAGTTAGACTTCCCAGTTTCCCTGATTTTGTTGCATCAACAAATATTTCCTTTTTTTTTTTGAAAGGTAGCGCACCTGACTTTTCTTTCTTTCTTTTTTTTTAAAGTTTATATATATATTTTCCCTTTGTTGTCCTTGTTGTTTTTCATTGTTGTTGTAGTGATTATTGTTGTCATTGTTGATGTAGTCATTGTTGGATAGGACAGAGAGAAATCGAGAGAGGAGGGGAAGACAGAAAAGGGGAGAGAAAGATGGACACCTGCAGACCTGCTTCACCACCTGTGAAGCGACTCCCCTGCAGGTGGGGAGCCTGGGGCTCGAACCGGGATCCTTATGCCGGTCCTTGCGCTTTATGCCACATGTACTTAACCCGCTACACTACTGCCTGACTCCCCAACAAGTATTTTCTAGGGCTAGATAGTGGTATACCCTGCTGAGTGCACATGCTACTATGCACAAGACCTGGGTTCAAGCACCAGGTCTTACAGGAAGAAAGCTTCGTAAGTGGTGAGGAAGTGCTGCAGGTCTCTCTCTCTCTCTTTCTTTCTTTCCGTCTACCTCCCCCTTCCCTTTCAGTTTCTCTGTTCTACCCAAAATAAATAAATAAAATAAAAAGAGTTATTTCCCTTAATTTCAGAAAAAGAGATCACAGCTCTGTATGTTCCTACAATTAGACCCAGGAAATGTTGGCAGAGAAGTAGACCAGAGAGGAGTGGGTGTGTATTTTCTGAAATCCATGATGTAGTAGAGTCAGAAGAAAGCACCAGAAAACAGATATTTCTTTAAGTCTTCATTTTTTAAAAAGAAAGTTATTTATTTATTTATTCCCTTTGGTTGCCCTTGTTGTTTTATTGTAGTAGTTATTGTTGTTGTTATTGATGTCATCATTGTTGGATAGGATAGAGAGAAATGGAGAGAGGAGGGGAAGACAGAGAGGGAGAGAAAGACAGACACCTGCAGACCTGCTTCACCACTTGTGAATCGACCCCCTGCTGGTGGGTTGCCTGGGGCTCAAACTGGGATTCTTAAACCAGTCCTTGTGCTTTGCGCCACATGCGCTTAAACCGCTGCACTATCACCCGGCTCCCTAAGTCTTTATTCTTATGGTTGCAAGAGGCACAACACCTGGTGAAGACTAGTTCAATTAAGAAAAATGAATCTCCTTGAAACCTCTAAGCCTGTTTGTCTAACTTAAGGTACAGTTGGATTCAGGGGGTTTTAAATGTAATCACTAGAAATTAGCATTTCTCCATATCACTGTTCTGCCCTTTGCCAGGTTGGGACAATTCTCACCTGGCCCAGTTTTTAACCTACTCCTCTAAGTTCCCATAAATATAACATACCCAGAAGGAGACTCCTGTTCCTCACTCATTCAATAAATATCCACGACCTTCTTGACTCTGATCAATCTGATATACAGATGCCATATTTGAACTCATCTCTGAGGCCAAGGAAGTGGAGTGAGCTGATTAGTCATCTGCTAGAGGAGGGACAGAGTGGATAGTTGAGGAGTGAACAAGAAGTGGCTTATCAAATGGCAAGGAGTATGCTATCGTGGCGGTGGAGGCTGGATGCCTACAAGAAAAAATAACAAATGACGTTGATAGTGCTGGAAAAGGAACCCCACGGAGAGAGGAGACGTCAAAATGGTTCCACCTTGAAGGCCAACTCCAGCTGATTGTTAGTGGCTCTCTGGAATGCCACATTGAGAAACAGTCTGAGACAGAGCCAAGGAAAAACAGAGTGTCATGACTGATTAGACGTATCTACTGTATCCTCAGAAGATGCTTGCCTGCAGATATTTGTTCTGTTTTTCAGCATTACCCAGTGGAAAGGATTACAAATGAAAACACACACGGAGTAACAAACGTACTAAATCATGATCAGTTTGGAGTCTTTCTGTAGACTTACTTATTAATGTCCTCTTTGCTTTATTTTTTGCACATCCACCCAGGACACAGAGGAGTTTGAACTTCAGACTACCATTGTCACTCTGGGATGCTGAGACAAGGGGACATTTAGTCTTGTCGTTGTTTCTTGGTGGCACTGCCAAAACAATCCATGATGTGGCTCTGACCAGGACTTGCCAACTGGCATTTGGTCAGTAATCATTCAGTAGGTCTATTTTTGCCCCTTTGTGCAACATATATTGATCAAATCTTGTTTGTGGTAGACATGATGTTAAGGGCCATATACACAGGGCAGAACAAATCGGATCTCTGTCCTCATGGAATGTGAGCCCTGCATTGGTGGTTTCTATTAGAGTACTTCACAGTGCCTATTCTCACTCCATTTTTATAAGGGTATATTCCAGTTTAATGGCAATGCTACTGAGTCTTAACCCTGGAAATGCCACCACTCCTAAAGTTTGGAAGATGTTTTTTTAACAAAGTCACTATTTGGAATCTGAGCGATAAAGCTGGTGTTCAATGGTCATTATTTCACTTGACACTTCAGCAGTCCCTACAAGTAGGTCCCATATTCACAGTGCCACTCTACATAAGGAAGATAAAAACCAAGACCCAGGGAAGTAAGTCCCTTCCTCAGCATTACACAGTAAACAAACGACAGAGACAGAGTTCAAGTTCATGCTATCTACCTGGAGAGCTATTGAAAAATAATCTGGATTATTTAAACAACACTTCTTTCTTTCCTTCCTTCTTTTTTTCTTTCCTTCTTTCTTTTTTCCCTTCTTCTTTCCTCCATTACTTCCTTCATTTCTTCCTTCTTCCTTTCCTCTTCTTCTTCTTCTTCTTTTCTAAATTGCCACTAGGGTTATCCTTGGGGTTTGGTGTCTGCAGTACAAATCCACCACTCCAGGAGACCATCTTTTCCTTTGATTTTTTAAAAATTCTTTTGTTTTCTTGGATAGGACAGAAAGAAATTGATATAGGAAAGGGAGATAGATAGATAGATAGATAGATAGGGATAGAGAGAAATATAGACATTCAAAGATCTGTTTTACCAATTCTGAAGCTTCCCCCCTGCAACCGGGGCTTGAACCTGGGTCATATGTGCTCATAACTGGATGTGCCAAAACCTGCCCCCCTCCCAAGTTTTTTTTTTTTCCTTACAATTTTATTTGGTCAGCATTGAGACTTCACTGCTTCAGGCTGACGGGGGCGGTAGTGGGGGAGAAGGGCACCACAATACTGTTGAGTCCAAAAGATCAAGGTGCACGCAAAATCCCTTTCTTTCTTTCTTTCTTTCTTTCTTTCTTTCTTTCTTTCTTTCCTTCTTTCTTTCTTTCTTTCTTTCCTTCTTTCTTTCTTTTTTTCTTTCTTTTTTAACCAGGACACTGATCAGCTCTGATTTATGGTGATATGAAGGATTGAATCTAGGACTTTGGAGCCTCAGGCATGAGAGTCTCTTCACATAACCTTTATGCTATCTACCCCCACCCACAAAATCAGTTTCTGATAGGGAATGTCTCTCTTGGTTTACAGACTGCCTTGTTCTCACTGAAGTCCTCACATGGCTTTTGTTCTATGCATACAGAGAGAGAGAAACAGAGGGAAAGAGAGAGGGAGAAAGAGAGGAGAGAGAGAGAGAGGGATTGAGAGAGAGAGAGAGAGAGAAAACACAAGTGAGTTCTGGTATTTCTTGTTATAGGAACACTAATTTTACCCTCATGACCTCATTTAAACCTAGTTACTTCTTTATTTTATCTTTTTAAAAAAAATTTATTTATAAATAGGGAACACTGACAAAAACCATAGGACAAGAGGGGTACAACTCCACACAATTCCCACCACCAGAACTCCATATCCCATCCCTTCCGCTGATAGCTTTCTTATTCTTTATCTCTCCAGGATTATGGACCCAGGGTCATTATGAGGTGCAGAAGGTGAGAGGTCTTGTTTCTGTAATTGCTTCCCCTCTGAACCTGGGTGTTGGCAGATTGACCAGCCTGTTTCTCTTTTTCCCTAGTGGGGTGGGGCTCTGGGGAAGTGGGGCTCCAGGACTCATTGGTGGGGTTGTCTGCCCAGGGAAGTCCGGTTGGCATCATGTTAGCATCTCGAACCTGGTGGCTGAAAAAAGAGTTAACATATTGTTAAACAGATTGCTGACTAATCATGAACCCAAAGGCTAGAACTGTGCAGATAAAGATGGGGGGGGGGGTCTCTGTTTTGTAGATAGCTAATAGGCCTATTCTAGTTATATCCCAAAGGGCCCATGTCTATACTAGCTATTTATCTATTTATTTATTTATTATTTATTTGTTTGTTCATTTGTTTGTTTTGGTTTTCTGAGCCTGACATCTGATATGCAGGGTGATCCAAGTTATTGACTGGGGAGATGATGTCATGGCTGAAAAAAGGACCAGAAAGCTGGATCAGGGAAGAGAGTAGCTCCCTAATATGGGAAAGGGGTATAATATTGTTGACTGTAAACCCCATTGATTTGATGTGATCTGGGGTCCATATTCAGCTTAGGAACCTATGTGACCTCTGCATCCCTGTAGATCTGAGCTCACATTCTGTGGTTATGAGTAGGAACGTTCCAAGCTGCCCCAACTTCAGGACCCATCTTTCTCCTGTGGAACATAGAATATGTTGTCCAGCCTCCCTTCTTCTTTAGAGGCTCTTACACACACTTGCTTGGGCTTAAGCTTCAACGTATTAATTGTTGGGAGAAACAACTATTACATCTACAACACTCTCTTTCCTGGTGTTAAAATTTACTAGGAGAAAACCAGAAGGCAACATGTATATACCCAGTGGTAGAGTACTAACTCTTCCATTAACCCCTCAGAAGATAAAATCACTTTGTGACATCTACAGTTTCTTAAATATTAGCGAACTACATGATATTTAGAATATAATTACATTAGATAGGGCTTCAGTTCTGGGCCCACTCTTGTATATTTCTTGCCTCTCATATTATATGTAATGGCCAGGGAAATGATTACCCATGTATCTAAAAGCCTCCTGGAACAATAAAAAAAATCATCAAACTTTCTTCTTTTTATTAAAGACAACTTCTAATGAGTTTAACTGAATTGGATTTAATTTTAACACCTTTGTAAGAATGTGTATAGAAATTCCCAGGCTAGAAAAACTTATTTTTCTGTTTTCTGTTCTTTATTTGAGGGACTTTGTATATACATAAAAGTGTGTCACTGTATTTATGAGGCCGTTGTGAGCTGAATTGGGTTCTTAAAGGATTAGACTATTGGAATCTTCCTCCTTCTTTAATTATTCATCAAGGTGTGCTACTACCAAGTGGATCTTTGTGTGTCTATGAAATTCAGGGTGTGGTTATTTCCTGAGTGCCTTTTATAATCTCTTCCCAGAATTTCCCCATCCAAGCACAACATCCATGGTTTTAATGGAGGCAGTAACCTTACCTGGAGGTGCATTTACTCTTACGCCTGGACCAGCATGGGTCATGAAGAGTCAACCCAGTGGGTCTGCTTCACAGAGATTTAGGAATTCGGGGATGAAATTAAAATTTTGTAAGCATTATATTTCAGGACTAAAAGAATGCAAAAGCCCTGTAGGAAAGAGATTCTCCAGTTCCCTCCCAGACCAGGAATGTCTGGCAGAGGAGATTTTTTGATTGTGAAAGGGCCTCCTGTAAATGTTTCTTTAGAGCAGAGTTGAGAATGACCCTTTTCTTTTGGGTTAGTTCACATTTTTCAGACCTTTGAAGCATTGATGTCATGAGGGGAGAGATCATCTGCCGGTGAGATTTCTTAAGGGTGGTTCATCATGATTGATTCTTATTTATTTATTTTTTGCCACCATGGTTATCACTGGGGCTTGTTGCCTCCACAATAGACCCAATGCAACTGGAAGCCAATTTTTCTTTTATTTTATAAGACAGAGAGAAATTAAGAGAGAGGTTAGATGATAGGGAGGGAGAGAGGAGAGATACCTGCAGCATCACTTCCCTGTTTCTAAAGCCTCCCACCCAACCCCCTGCAGGTGGATACTAGGAGTTGAACCCAGATCTTTGAACATGGTAAGAAGTACACTTAACAAGGTATGCCACCGCCAGGTACCACTACATTATTTTTTCTAGGGAAGGAGTGCTGGTTGGTAAGGAGCTGTGCGTCTTTTATAAGTGACCTAATTCCTGAGATAAAGAAATTTGTGTCTTCCAAGTTGCAGATGCTACTATGACTCTATCCTGACTTCCCTGGGCAGGTGACCTCACCAATGCTTCCTGGAACCTCACCTCTTCAGAACCCTAACCCACTAGGGGAAGATGGAAACAAGCTGGAGGTATGGATAGACCTGCAACACCTATGTCTAGTGGAGAAACAATTACAGAAGTTAGAACTCCCGTCTTCTGCACCCCCAAAAGAATTTTGACCCATACTTCCAGAGGGATAAACATTAGGGAAATATTCAATGGAAAGGATGGGATGCAGAACTTTGGTGGTGGGAACTGTATGGAATTACACCCCAATTACAGTTATATCCCTTACAATCTTTTAAATCAATATTAAATCACTGATAAAAAAATAAAGCATTAAAAAAAAAAGAAATTGGTGTCTTAAAACAGAGAGTTGTGAAAATATTTAAAAAAGATTAAGGGTTGTACTGCTTTAAATAAACCCAGGTCTACATTAGCTGGTATCACCCCAGCAAAAGACTTGACTGCCTTTGTATTGTCATTATTCTTAGGTAGACTATGCAAATGCAAGATGAATTTGATCCTCTTTGGTTTTTATTACTAAGTCAGAAGAAACCCCCTCCTTCCCTCAAAAAAGGATAAATCTCAGTCAAAAACTCAAGATTACTTGTTTGTTTTTTAGCACAGCTCTGTCTTATGGTGATCCTGAGAATTGAATCTAGAACCTCAGAGTCTCAGACCTTGAAGTCGTTTGCATAATCATTACGCTATCTCCCTAACTCATTCAAATTTCACTCTTAATAACTTAATTTGAGGGTAATTTTCACAAGCCCCACTGAATTGTGGGTTGCAGTTAACCTTATTTATCCCATACAGCTGGCTGAGAGTAGAGGAAGAAGTGGCTTTGCAAATCATGAGGTGCTAGATTCAGAAGAAGAGAGAGTGGGAAGGTGATACTCAAGCCAAAGCAATGGGAAGACACATTCTGTACATTAACTATTGCCATGTTGGGGGAATCAAGATGATCTTGGCCATTTAACTTTACTCTTGTCTTATCCATGAACTTCCATTTATCGGTTTATTTAGTAACTTTATTGAATGCAAACCTTGTCAAAGCACCATGCTACAAATTCAAATGTGACCAGTAAAGCTGGGTCATTGTCTTCTTCTTCTTCTTTTTAATTTTGTTATTATCTTTATTTATTTATTGGGTAGAGACAGCCAGAAATTGAGAGGGAAAGAGAAAATAGGGAGAGAGATAGAGAGACACCTGCAGCTCTGCTTTACCACTCATCAAGCTTTCCCCCTGCAGGTGGGGACGGGGAACTCAAACTTGGGTCCTTGCTCACTATAATGTATGTGCTCAATCAGGTGTGCCACCACCCAGTCACCCTTGTCTTCTTGAGTTCCTCAACCTGGCAGAGAAGACCAGAACATAGTTCTCAATCAGTAGTTGTAAAGTGCTGATGTGGGGAATGCTAAGAGATGGCTTCTGGAGAGGGACCCAACTCCATTTTAGGGTGAGTGGCTTCCTTTGTGTTGTGTTGTACTCATTTGAGGCATAAGATTGAACAAGGAATTTCAAGATTCCAATGGGGCTGGGTACAGGTGGGGAAGTTAGGCTGATAAGAATGCTTTAACGGAAGGACTAGAATGTGCCAAATACTGGAAGTTATGAAATAGGAATGTCATATATTTAGGGAACTGCAAAAAATTCAGTATGTTCTGTCTCTAATGACATCTTTGTTCTTGCATGAGAGCACTAGGTTTAATGTAGCTGACACAAGTAAAAAAAAAAAAAAAAAAAATTAAAAAAAGACCAAAGGAAGTTGGTTTAACTCCCTATTCATTGTTCTGTCTTGCTTCAAGATGGACTGAGAACTCTCTTAGTAGAACCAAACAGTAATGTCCTGGATTCAAATTGGGTCCCCTGTAATTATATATGGACAGATCTCATGGTCTAGAGTTTTTTTTTAATCATACTTTTCTTGTGTGTTATTATGTGAAACAGTTTTTAAGAATTGAGAATATAAGAGGGAGTAAAATCACAGCTCTGTTAAAATATCTCAACAACATAAATATTAAAAAAAAAACACCAGAGTTAAACACAGGGCAAGTAAACAGCTTTGAGTGGGTGATGGGATTAAAGGTGTTCATTTGCATTTGTATTTATTATCCAAGCGGTCTACAGATGAACAGGTATTTCAAAAAGGCACCAGTATAACCACTAACATTTACTTTTTTTATTGGATAGGGACAGAGAGAAATCAAGAAGGAGGGGGAAATAGAGAGAGAGAGAGAGGAGAGAGAAACAGATACACCTGCAGCACTGCTTCACTGCTCATGAAACCTCTTCCCTGCAGGGAGGACCAAGAGCTTGAACTCAGGTGCTTGTGCATGGTCATGTGTGAGGTCTACAGAGTGGCCACCACTTGGCCCCTTAACCACAAAATCATTATTCAGTTATGAAGAAGAAGACTTAAGGAAGAAAGAAGACAAATAGAAAGAACTCTAGGAACTTGTCATCTGTCATTGTGGAGAGCTTCTGTGATTTACAAATGCACTCTGGAGAAAGGAGTACTTGTGTTCTGATGGGAGGGTCCAACAGAGGGAGTGTTCTCTGCAGCAACTGCAGTTGAGTCAGTTCTTAGAAGGGCTGAGGACATCCCCTGTGAGGCTGTGAGATGATGGGCACAGGAAGTACTTTCTCCAGAGGGTTTTTTTTTTTCTTTTTCTTTTTTGTTTTCTCCTCACAGATCTTCCTTCTCGTAAATGTCCTGTTTCTCATTGGACTTCACTGGGCATACAGGATAAGGTCAGAGCTAATGTGGCCAACCAGGAGCAAAGGAAGTTCAGATGCTCATCTTTACTTGTCTGGGAGACTTCACATGACTATCAAGAAAAGGCAAAGCATGATGGATAAGCACAAAACTCTAAAAGTAAATTTAACACCAGAAACAGAAAGGTATTAAAAAGGGCCAGCTGACTGTGTTTACACTCACTCTTAAGGAAGGAAAAGAGGTGCTCTTCTGACAGATATATACTGAATATTAAAACTTCCAAAATTGAAGACAAAAGTTGGTATATAGGGTGGGGATAGATAGCATAATGGCTATGCACAGAGACTCATGCCTGAGGTTCCAAGATCTCTGATTCAATCCCCTACACCACCATAAGCCAGAGCTGAACTGTGCTCTGGTAAAAAAGAAAAAAAAAAAGAGGTATATATAAGGTAAACATATGTGTCACAGAACAATTCTTTTTATTTAAATGAAGTAGCCTCTGGAGGATCAGTAAAGTGTCCAATAATACTGGGTTGTCAGAAAATCAGGACCTATTTTTCTACAAACATGTGCCATTACTTTTCCAATGACCCAACAGATCACTGAAATTGATTATTAGATAGCTCAAGTAGTAGGAAATAAGATTTCTGTGTTTGAGGTCCCAGGTTCAATCCTTAGCACTACCACAAGCCAGAATTGAGTATACTCTGCTTTTTCTATTTTTATCTTTGACTCATAAAAATAAACAAATAGGTCAATAAACTATAAGCTGTAAGCTTAGTAAACAGTCAAGCTAAAGAACTAAGAGAAATAGAAATAACCCAAGCCATTAGTAATTTTTTTTTTTTTGCCTCCAGGCTTATTGCTGGAGTTCTGCTCAGGCACTACAAATCCACTGTTCCTGGTGGCCATTTTCCCACCACACTCCTCTTTGTTTTCCTTTTCATTCAATAGGACAGAGAGAATTTGACAG
Source organism: Erinaceus europaeus (assembly GCF_950295315.1). Classification (NCBI taxonomy): domain Eukaryota; kingdom Metazoa; phylum Chordata; class Mammalia; order Eulipotyphla; family Erinaceidae; genus Erinaceus; species Erinaceus europaeus. The sequence goes on from NC_080173.1 coordinate 35,556,386, forward strand.
GGGAGGCAGCCATAGGGAAGGAGAAAGACACCTGCAGACCTGATTCACCACTTGTGAAGTGTTCCTCCCTGAAATGGGGGCTCGGACCCAGGTCCTTGCTATGTGTGCTTAACTGGGTGCACCACAGTCACCCCCCCCCCCAAACACCATTAGTAAATTTTCTAAGTATGCTTTTTCTGGTCAATGAATGAGAAAGCAGATTTTTATTCACTAAGGTCAAGTATATATGCTTTAAAAATATCTCTCTTGAGATCTGAGCAATTTCTCTAATTGTGGTATAAAAACAAAATGTTGAGTCGGGAAATGAGTTGAGTTTTTCAGCTGGTTGTCTGCTCAGCTAGTCAGGGACAGTAGGAGAGAGGCCTGATAAAAGCACAAACCACTAGTGTTATCTTATAGGTCTGGGAAGCTACAAGTGGTTACACTTACAGATGATCTATATATTGTAGCCCCAGCAAAAAGGCAAGACAGTCACTCCCTTCACCACCTTTGCCCCTGGGGAGTAGCCTGGAAAAGGAACATCTCTGATATCAGAACCTGTCCAACTCCTGGAGAGGCGATCTTTTCATTTTAGCCTCTTTGAAATTGTCACCAGAAATCTACAGATATGATACTGAAGATCTTTTTTCTTTCTTTATGTTTTTATTTTTCTTTTTAAGCTGACAGAGTTGTCTTGGGTGCTAGTTAAGCTGTTCCTTTGTGGGGCTGGAGGTCACTAGTCAATGTGCTATAAGAGAGTGATTGATTACAATAGTATCATATATTATAATAATAAAATACGTGTTACTGATACCATAAGAGCTATTTTTATCTTGTTCGTCCCTTATTTTTCATCTGTATCAGTGTGGTTTATGTAAACCTGACACATTTGTGTATGTGAAACAGATGCAGGGGAAAGCACAGTTGTGTCTGTTAGAACCATATTTTTTTAATCATAGACATGATTTATGAAAATGTTCTTTGTGGATAAGTTGGTTCTTTCTCTCTTTTTTAATATGTTTTCAACAAAACACACAGCAATTATAAATCTAACATTCAAATTTTCTGGTACTTTGAGGGCTAGAAGAAATCAACGTTTTAAACTTGCTTTGTCTAATCTTTCTGTCAGGTGTTGTAAGAAAAACACTCTATGAGTTTTCTGCAGATGCAAATTAAAGCACCGAGGAATGAACTTGCTGTTCCAATGGAGGAGGTGGAAATGACACCCTCCCAATGGCACCTCAGCAAGCTTAGGTCTGACACCCTATCCTTGCACTTAAATGGTGAGAAATTGAAGCATTCACATTGAAGCAAAAAGAAGTGTGCTTTTAACTGTAGTAAGAAACTAATGCCAAGACTTGTTTTTATGAGAAGATTTTCTAAGATTAGCACATTGTTCAAATGGATGCTGTTAAATTAATGTTATTTAAAGAGCCTGTAGGTGGTTTGTGCAAACTTGTTTATGAAGCTACTTTCCTTCTCTTAAGGGTTCTCTATCTCCTCCACTGTGGCCTGTATAAAATACAAACATCACACTAGTGCTACCTGAAATGATAACGATCCGGAGCTCCTTTCCAGCCACAAAGCTGATTTGTCACTGTATGTAGGCAAAGATGAATCAGTCAGTTTCCCAAATACGCTAAGATAGTTTGTTCTAGCAAGCCTTCTTAGAAATAGATCTTTGCTGGAGTTGGGCGGTAGTGCAGCCGGTTAAGCGCACGTGGCGCAAAGCACAAGGACTGGAGCAAGAATCCAGGTTCGAGCCCCCGCTCCCCATCTGCAGGGGAGTCGCTTCACAGGTGATGAAGCAGGTCTGCAGGTGTCTATCTTTCTCTCCTCCTCTCTGTCTTCTCCTCCTCTCTCCACTTCTCTCTGTCCTATCCAACATCAATAACAATAATAACCACAACAATAAAAACAAGGGAAACAAAAAATTAATAAATAAATAAATATTAAAAAAAGAAAGAAGTAAATCTTTGCACTGTGGGCTCTAAATTAATGTGTAAGTTTACCAGGCAAAGAAAGAGACCACTTTCAAAGCACATTTTTAAAGAACACAGTATCTGCTGGGTTTTGTAATACCACTGCTTTCTTCTTTCTCCCCTTTCTTACCCTCCTATCCTATTCTGTCTTCTTTGTTTTTCTTTTTTAATCCTTTCTTTTCTATGTCCTGTCTTCTCTTCCTGGTTTTTAATTATTTCTTTTCTTCTTTTGTATGTCCTGTCTTCTCTTCCCCCACCTCATATTATTTTAAGAATAACATTTATCTATTTCCCCTTCAAAATTAATCAAAATAAACAGATAAGTCTGATAGAAATAATACTTAGACTTTGAGCAGTTAGGATATTTACATCAAGTCATTTTTGGTTTTTCTATAACAGTGTTATAGGGGAGTCCTTTCTATCTCATTTAAGAGAAACCAACAGAGTTAAATGCCTATTTTCTGAGATCACTGTAGACAGTAGGAAGAGGGAGCTTTTATGTCCTGTTTCATTTAAAAATATTTATCTATTTTATGAGAGAAAGGAGAGAGACAACTAGGTAGATGAGGATGAGTTTTAAACCCTTGACCCCTTCAGGACTCAGAAGGGGGAAGATGGAAACACTCAGGGGGAGGCAGAAGACCTAAAGTTTCTTCTTTTTAAAAAATCTTACTTATTTATTTATTATTAGATAGAAACAGAGAGAAACTGAGAGGGAGAGACAGAGAAAGGGAGAGACAGAGAGCTACCTGCAGCCCTGCTTCACCACCTGTGAAGCTTTCCCCACTGCAAGGTATGAGGGACCTCCACAGGGGGCTTGAACTCTGTAATACGTGTGCTTAACCAGGTACACCACCATCTGGCCTCTGAGACTTAAGTATATGGTGGGACAAGATGATGGTTTGGTTAAGGGTGAAATGTACTGATGACTACCTTGGAAAAATGTGGAAATGCACCTTTTGACAATGAAAATCCTGTAAATCAACATTTCCTCAATAAAGTGAGAACAAAGTTGTTTGTTGGTGGGTTGGGGGAGGGGTACAACCAAGAGCAATGGAAATGGATGCCGAGAGGCCAGCATAGGCCCCACTAAAGGAATAAAATATAATTGGCTGCAGAGAGATGTCTTAAGGCAAGGTTTAGTGTGGAACCAAGTTTATGACACTAAGAAGTGATCAAATATATAAGAAACATTCTGGGAAGTTAAATACTTATTTATATATTTCTTATTATGCATTGGGAAAATTGAAATTTTCTTCTCTCTCTTTAATATTTTAAAAATATTTTTTCAAACTTTATTTAACTTGATAGGACAGAGGGAAATTGAGAGAGAAAGGAGAGAGGGAGGGAGGGAGGGAGAGAGAGAGAGAGAGAGGGAGAGAGAGGCTGAGTGTTAGCACACCTGGTTGATTGTAGGTGTTAACAATGCGTAAGGACCCAGGTTCTTGTGGGGAAAGCTTTATAAGTGGTGAGCACTGCTGCAGGTGTCTCTCTGTCTCTCTCTCATTCTCTGCCTCCCCCTTCACTCTCTATTTCTGACTGTCTTTATTAAATAAATAAAGATAATACAAAAAAATAAAAGAGAAGGAGAGGGAGACTGAGAGATACTTGTGGTACCTTGTGAAGCTTCCCCCTGCATGTCAGGGCCAGGGGCTCAAATGTGGGTCCTTGCACTTGGTACTATGTGCATTTAGCCAGATGCACCACCACTTGCCCACCAATGTTCTCTTTGATTGGGCTGCTCAACTCTGATTCATAGTGAAGTTGGTGACTGAAGTTGGAAGCACACAGAGCTGCCTCAGGCATGGAAGTTGTGTGCATAACCAGTATGGCCTTGAACTTTTTAGAGTATTTGCATAAAGTTATCTTATCTTCTTCTTGTTATTATTCAAAGGGTATAGCCACAAAATGTATTTTTACTTTTTTTAAACCCCCTTTATTCTAACTTGCTAGATGGCTTATTCTTGTAATACAATTGCAAAGTATTTAAAAGAATAAATTTGTTTACTATAAAAACTAAAAAAGAAAACTTTGACACTCCCCACCCCCACCCATTGGAGGGCATAAATGAGTTAAAAAAAATTGAAAAGCTGAGAGGTGGGAATAGGAAAGAAATGTTTCTTGACAAGAGAGATGAGCAGACATGTGAAATAGCTCACTTGGATAATGTGCTGCTTTGCCATATGCTTAAGGCAGTTTCAAGCCCAGCTCCCAAAAAATTGGAGGAAATTTTGATGTTGTTGTCTCTTTCACTCTCTCTGTCTGAAAAAATCATTCTGGATCAGTAAAGCCTTTGTAAACCCCATCAACAACAAAAAGAAAGAGTTGTGAGTATGATGTAGTTCCTACCTAATCACCAGACCAACACCCCAAATAGGTAGAAAATATGTGTGCTCTTCTTAACCATGAAGATCACAATATTGACAGACCTGGGTGTCCTGATATGCAGTTTTAATCCAAAGGAGAAAGGTGACAGATTTGGACACACTCCACATTCCCAGAATGCATTTCTGTGGATCAGAGGCAGCCAGACAGAAAGAGTCTAGCCCCAAGGATGTTGTAACAGAGATTCTAAGTGTTGGAGATCCCATCAGAATGTGAAGGGAAAATGAGCAGCAGTCAGGGGGAAGACTATGGCTTTGACATCTGCTACGGAACGGGAAAACCAACCTTATCCAGATAGGCAAATAAAGAAAGATTTGCCTACTTCCCCCAGCAGAGGTAACCTGAACTAGGGAGGGGAAAATCTTCAAATGCAAGTGATGAATTTGACTAGGTGGGAGAGTGAGGGTTATTGAAGAAGATGCGATCTTACTGGTCTTACTTGGGACCATTATCTTTAGTAAAAGGTGAAAGATTTATAGGATCTGAAGAGAAATAAGAGTATGGGATCTTTATCTTTAAAGAAAGATTGGAGTCAGCCTCCCAGATCCTCAAATATGGTGAGATCTTTCCTAACACATGGGACTACTTAGTTTCATTTCAGCTGGCACACTATCTAACAAAGTTACGGACACTAGATACAATCTGGTGCCTAGGATACTGGGTGCAGTTGTATACCTTAAAGTATAATTGCTTAGTAGCCCTCTATGATTAGACTTAGACTTAATAAGCCTGGAAATTGAGTAGAATGACTCAGTGAAGGAATCATAAAATTTCTCTAACCAACTAGACTTAGACCTAATAAGCCTGGCAAATCTAGTAGAAAGGAACACAAAACCTGGATAAGGGCAAGGGACTGGCTCAAGGTCAGTATCAGGCCAACCCATAATATGGAGCCCTAGTCAGGGATTCTTGGATTTTCACAAAGATATAGCAGGCCTAGACCTCTAATAGATCCTTCTTTCCACCATTACTAGTCACTTCCATCAGGAATGCCATCATAAGCACTCTTATGGATTGCTCCAGGAAATTGAACTCTATATAAAATAGCAATGGTAGAGATTGCTCCACTTTCCAAAAGAAGGCTGGTTCATCCTACTCTGCCCATTTGAGGAAGACTGGCCCTGAAATAAATGCAACATAGAATGTTCCTAGTTGTGACCATGTAATGCAAGCTCAGACTGACAGGAATGCAGAGGTTACACAGGCTCCTGTGCCAAATATGAATAGATACGAGTCCTAGGTCAGATTGATGGGGTTTACAGTTAGTGGTATTTATATACTTTTCACTTGTTTGGGAGCTACTTTCTGCCCTGATTGAGATTTCTAGTCCAATTCTTAACTCTGACACCATCTTCCCAGACAATATTTTTAGTCTACCTCCATGTTAGCTATCATGTTCAAGCAAAACTGCTAAAATCTTAGAACATAACTAAAATAGACTTCCTAGCTACTGTCCACCTTAAGATTCCTATTCTCATCTATTAAATTCCTACTTTTTGGTTCCTGTTTATTAAAATTTTTGTTCTGCTTTATATGTTACCACCTTTCAGCCACTGAGTTTCAGGTGCTATTATGATTCCATCCTGACTTCCAAGGACTGATGACCTGAATAATGTGTCCAGGAACTTCCAGAGCCCTACCCAAATAGAGAAGATAGTAACAAGCTGGGAGTATGGATTGACCTGCCAACATCCACATTCAGTGGAGAAGCAACTACAGAAGCCAGAACTCTCACTTTTTGCACCACAAAAGTATTTTGGTCCATAGTCCCAGAGAGGGAGAAATGTTAGGGAAAGATCACCAGAAGCCTCTGAATTTCAATTCCATCAGGACCCAGAGAGAGAAGAAGAAAAATAGAAAAGACATTTGGAAGTAGTGATAGGTGTAGGTATGACTTAGAAAGGAAAAGAAAGTAGGACTATATTAAAAATGGGCAAATATGTATAAATATAGATAATTATAGAAATAATAGTCAACCCATATCTTTGACCTTGGGAAAACTACTACAGTTTCCAATGGAGGGAATGGGAACACAGAACTCTGGTGGTGGGAATGATGCAGAATTAAATCCCCATTATCTCATAATTTTGTAAATCAATATTAAATCACTAATAAAATTTTTAAAAATAAGAAGAACAGAAAAGTTAGGATAATTAGACAAATAAAATACAAGTGATAATCCAAAAAAGAGAAGAAAGAAAAATTACAGTGCAGAAATTTTAAAGTTGAAAGCAACAAGGATCTATCTGTGGAGGTGAAAGTATAGATTAGTAAAGTACACTCTCGTGGCCTAGGAGATGGTGCTGAGGCTAGGTTATTGGGCTCAGAAGCTTGTGATCCCTGGCACCACATGTACCAGAATGATGCTCTGGGTCAATAAATAAATAAATAAATAAATAAATAAATAGAGTCTTAAAGAAAAGTAAATCACTCCATAGAAATCTAAATGGGATATCCCAAGAAGGAAGATAAACCTAGTGTTGGATGTTGGGCAGGCAGGATTTTTTTATTATTATTTGTTTGTTTTTGATAGAAACAGAAACAACAGAGAGAGTGAGACCACAGTATTGAAAAACTTTCATCAATTGAGTGTGCACTGGGCTTGAACCTGTGTTGAACTCATGGCAAAGAGGGTCACTATTCAAGTAATCTATTTCACTGGCTGAGGTGAGCAGTTTTAAGGACTGTTTAAGGAGTCCCTCCCACTGCTCTACTCTGCCATTACCTCACTCACAGATATTTGGAGGCTACCTTTGGGCAAGAGTGAAACAGAGACAGACACACCCTAATGTGCATATGCTTAAAGGCTGGGAAATCAATCTATTTACCCTTTTGTCTTCCTAATCAGATGCACTTAGCCTGGGGACCCATTATGGCCTTGTCATATAACCCTCAGGGTGTTCTGTGGGTGGTCCCAGGGTGGGGCTGCAGTGGATTCTAACAGGCTTGGATTTGTCTCTTCAGTCCTCCCACTTCCTTCAAGTCTAGTTAACTACAATGTGCATTGTATCCACAAGACCCATATCTGAGACTGTATGTGACAAGTAAACATTTGTTTCCTCAGGTAGAGCAGGAAATCTGTGGGCCCCCTCTCTAGGCTTTTTCCCAAGAGGTGAGAAAGAATTGGACCCACAAAGTGGGTGTGAAATTAGATTTTTTTATTCCTACAGAGCACTAAACTACCAACAGGAAATGTCTTTTGTCATTTGATGCTGATGGGATTCCTTATAATTACTGGAATAGGCAAGACGGGTATTCTAGGTGTGTCCAAGTTCTCATGTGCTATTGCCTTGATTTGTTCATCAGTCTACCCTCTAGCATCATCAAAGCTTATCTTCCTTTTCTTCACCTCCTCCCAGTAATCTATCATCAAAAGAATAATCTTTGTTTGAATCCCTGGTATACTGACCCTCTTTGCTGCCCTTGCATGTCTTTCCTGTTAATGGAAAGGCTGGCATCCTTTCATCTTAGTCATGCCCAATTCATTTTAGTTGACCTGGTTGGCCAAACCAACATTTATTCAGGCCAGAAGCCATTGGGCAGAGTCTTTGACAACAGCAACAGCCACCACCAACGAGGGGGCTTATTTAGTTCAAGCTCATTGCCTTTTGGCACACATGCCTGAGGCCTTTGGGATAGGTCCATGGTATTTCTTTGTAAGGTACAATGACTATTTCTTGTGCAGACTGGGAGTTCCACCAATTCAAAGAAGGCCACTTGGACTTATTGGATTTGGCACTTATGGCTAGAAGCCACCCCTTGGGCTTCTCTCAGGAACTGAGATCTGGTTGCCCAAAGTGTTGTTTTCCTCATTAAACAGATAGTTCCATATGATTTTTTTTTTTAAGAGGAGGAAGGCTGTAAAATGGACTGGGGAGATTCAGGGAGAAATTTGATCAGGATATTATCTTCTTTTCTGGCTTATAAAAAAAAAAATCTACTGCTGAGGGAGGTGGGTATTGTTGCACCTGGTGGAGCACATTATTGAGTGCAAGGACCTGGATTTAGATCTCCAATCCCCACCTGCAGAGGGGAAGCTTCATAAGCAGTGCTGCAGGTGTCTTTCTCTCTTCCTTTTTGTTTCCCCTTTTCCTCTCAAATTCTCTCTGGTCTATCAAATAAAATAAAAAGGAAGGAGGGGTTGTGTGGTGGCACACCTGGTTGAGCACACATGTTACAATGCACAAGGACTCAGGCTCGAGCCCCTGGTCCCCACCTGCAAAGGGAAAACTTCACAAGTGGTGAAGCAGTGCTGCAGGTGTCTCTCTGTCTCTCACCCTCTCTTCCCCTCCCTTCCCTCTTGATTTCTTACTGTCTCTATCCAATAAATAAAGATAATTAAAAAATGAAATAAATAAAATGGAAGGAAGGGAGGGAGGAAGGAAAGAAAGAAGAAAAAGTAAAGGTGAAAAATGACTACTAGGTGTGTGCAGGCAAGATGCCTCAATGATAACCCTGGCAGAAAAAAATATATATAAATAAAGAAGTGGAGAAAGTCATCTGGTTAAATAGTTGGGGACTGTCAAAAGAGCTCACTGAGATAGTGCACTGCTTTGCCGTGTGCATGAACCAGGTTCAAGCTCAGGCTCCACCACATTGAAGCCTTGGTACTTTGGCCTCTTTCATTCCCTTTATCTCTGTCAAAAATACTTAACAATGCTAACTGTTTGGGGACCTATAGCCTCTGTAGCCAGGATCATCATAAAATATATCTAAACAAAATACATCATATAGAACTGTTTGAGAAGCATCAAGACAGGGCCATCCAAGTTCATGTACCACCCAACTTTTTTGGGACTGAATTCATTCACATATTTCATGAACCTAAATTGTTAAACACAAATGAAAGTTTGAATTTCCTCTTCACTGAATACCAAGATTATTTAATTGATAGATTCATGTGGGGTGTGTGTGTGTGTGTGTGTGTATGCACTCGTGGATGAGGCAAAGGGGAGTCTTATGACTATCACAATGCTGCTGTAGCCACAAGCAAAGGTTTAGAGTCATACAGTTGAGGCTAAATTCTGGATTTACCATTTGCTTTAATTGAATTCTTGGCCAAGATACTAATTTATTGTTCAGACAGGACAGATGGAATCTTAGGGGAGCAAATAGCTGCCCCCCCCGAAATATGTCTTTTTGGCAATAGATTTATTTTATAGGAGAGGCTGTGAAGGCTGGGTGGAATTTGTTTTTGTGAAAGACATTTATGTTTAAACTCTCTAGAAAAGTTTCTTTTTCTCTGTTCTAAAAAGACATTTCTCAGGGGCCAGGTGGTAGTGCACCAGGTTAAGTACACATAGTACAAACACAAGGACTAGCACAAGTATCCTGGTTCAAGCCCCTGTTTCCCACCTGCAGGGGGCTTGCTTTGCATGCATTGAAGCAGGTCTGCAGGTATCTTTCTTTCTTTCCCCCTCTCTGTCTTTCTCTCCTCTTTCAATTTCTCTGTCTTATTCAGTAGCAACAACAACAGCAGCAGCATCAACAACAAAAATAGCAACAAAAACAACAGAAAAAGGTTGGTCTCCAGGAGCAGTGGATTTGTAGTGCAGGCAGTGATAACCCCAGTGATAACCCTGGAGGCAAACAAACAAACAAAAAAGGCCTCATTCCTCTTTTCCAAGGGAAGAGGCAGATTAAATTTGCTTACTGTGCCTTCCCTGGAAATCTTCCCTATTGATCTTCTTTTTTTCCATTTCAATGTCTACTGCCTTAGTTGAGTTATTTAGAGATTGAGTCTAAAGCCAAATGTTTAGCCACTCAGCCTTTTTGTGTCATTTTATGTATACAAGAGTTATAAATTATATAAGTTTGTATAAAATATTATATATATATATATATTTCTCTTATTAGTCTGTCCTCTGCTGGTTTGATATTTTGGTCCAGTCTCGGAAGAATCCCATGGCCAATGGAATGATTTCCTTTGCACCCTGAGAAGGGTAATGGTGAAAGAAACCACCCTGAAAGCAGAGTAACTAGGTTGTGACAACAAACTGAGAGTGAAAATTTATAAGGACTTACTTTATATTTTTATAATACAAAAATTTTACATGAGAGAGATATATAGAGATAGAAACCAGTGCATTACTCCACTATTTGTGGCACTGGGGATCAAATTAGGAAACTCAGGCATGAAAGTTCTGGCCTTCTGAGTTATTTCCTAAATTGATTAACAAAATGGGAACTATAGCAAGAATAGACAAAGTATGAGGAAGTTTCAAACAGGAATAATAAAGCTAGAGAACACAATGAGTTAACATTTTTGATAAATGAGTTCAATAGTAGATAGTAAAGAGAAATGCTGGTAGAACTCGTGATCTGGAACACAGGGGAAAAAATACTAAAATAGACCAGAAAAATAACTAAAACTATGAAAATAAAGGGACCTGAGTTATGGTCTATCCTATTGAGTGTACATGCTACAATGCACAAGGACCCCCCAGGTTTCAGTCCCCTAATAAACCTCTGTAGTTTCCTACTACAAAGAGAAAGTTTCAAAAGTAGTGAAGCAATGTTACAAGTCTCTCTCTCCCCCTCTCAATTTATCTGTATCCTACAGAAAAAAAAAAAAAAAGAAAATAGCATAAAAACCATATGGATAAAACCAAATGGAACAATACCTGCAATATCTACTTCATAGGAGTCCTGGTAGAAGAAAAAGAAGGAAAAGGCAAGGGTAGATAGTGTAATTGTTATGCAAAGAGGCTATGATGCCTGAGGCTTCAAAGTCCCAGGCTCACTCCTCAGTACCACCATAAACCAGAGCTGAGCAGTATTCTGATAAAAATAGATAAAATAGAATTTCCCTAACTTGGGCAAGAAGAGAGATATAAGAGGCTCAAAGAGTTCCAAAACAATAATAAGTCACACACACACACACACACACACACACACACACACACACACACACACACACACTTCCTTAAAGGATTTTTCCTTAAAGATTAATTAAACTTCTTGGCAAAAAAAACTTGCAGGCCAACAAGAAATGATATTCTATATTTAAAGTGTTAAAAAAAAATTCTTTGCAACTACTAATACTTTCTCCCTATCCAGATTATCCCTCAGACTTGAAGGAAGGATACTGAATTCTACAGACAAAAAAAAAAAAAGTAGAGGAATTTATCATCACTAAATCAGCCTTACCAGAAATTCTGAAAAATGAAGGGATATTCCACCTAGAATCAGGATGATATCAAGAATATGTGTGTATGTACAATGGGATTGTAAACATGAATAAAGCTTGAGACTAAATAAGTTGTTATGTATAAAACATTAAATGAAAATATCATGCTATCCTTAAAGCAAAAATGCAAGAAATTGCAAAACAAAAAAGAAATCAAACATGATACAAGAGATGTCAATACACAAGAGAAAATAAGAGAGATATGAAAGAAAAAGCCAAGAGAAGCAACAAACACAAATGATAAAATGACAATATAAATACTTATATGTGTGAGGAGTTCCCCGAAGATGGGAGACTGAGAAGTTGCTAGTGGCTTGAGTTCTGACCACATCCTCTGGAAATGGTAGGATTTTCTGCCTTTAGTAGGCTAGTCAATAAGGGGTCCTAGCAGTGACACCAAGGAGGTGACTATAACTTAATTTGGGTTAAAAAATAGAGTAGAAAAAAAGAGAATTTTTTTTTTCTTTTAAACTATTATCTCCAAAGCTCACACACTTCCTCCCCCTCCCCCCCCCCCCATAACCAGTCCCTGGGAACCAGCTCCTAGCAGGCTCCCTTGCTGAGCTTCTGTCTTTACCAAGATTCCTGTCCCACCAGGGAGTATCATTCATTCTAACTCTAGTCCCTTCTGAAACCTCTGGCCTTTTTTCTTTCTAAATAGCCAAAACCCCCCCCCCCACTCTTTTTAAATTAAAAGAGTTTTTAATTTAAAGAGTTTTAAATTAAAAACTCTTTCCTTCCACCACTTTTATTACTATTCTTTTTCTTATCTTTTTCTTTTTTCTTTCTTTCTTTTTTTTTCTTTTTCTCATTCTTGTCATCCTTTCTTCCTTAATCCTACAGCTTCCAAAGCCACAGGCCCCATCCCCCACACCACCAAACAGTGTGCTTTTACTGAATTTACTGATACACCTTTGGGAATTATTTTGGGGAAGAATTCTGACTCAGAGTGGACTCTCACTGCGAGTATCTCTGCTCAACTTCCCTTCCTCCTTTAGCTACCCCTAGAATATACAGTGGATAGTAGATTTGCATAACTGTCTATTTCAGCTATCCTTGTCTAGTCCTGAAGTTTTTTTTTGTTTGTTTGTTTGTTTTTCTTTCTTAACAATCAGCTGCCACTGCTCATGAGGTTTGAGGTAATCTGGGACAGGGTTTTTTTTTTTACCCTGCTCTATTTTATTATTAATATTATATAAAGGCATATATCTTCCTCCACCCCTTTAGGTTGATCAGAATTAACTCTTAGGGTATCTTTCATTGCTAGGGTAGTGGGCATCTTATCTATTGTGGGAAGAACTTGTCTCGTTACTCCTACCTCCTCTACAGACTCTCCCCTTCCTCCTCCTCCTAGCTAATTAAAAAAATAAAATACAATTAAATTAAATTAAAAATAAAGTAATAAAAATCTATCCTTTCACTGCTCTTTAATTACAGCTCTTTTTCTTATCTTTTCTCTTTTCTCCCTCTGGTTTCTTTTTTTTTTAAATCTTGTCATACACTTCTTCCTTTCTTCTTCTTTGCCTTTCTGAATTTAGGAATTATTTTGGGGAAGAAATCTGACTCAGAGTGGACTCTCTATGTGTGTATCTCTGCTCTACTTCCCTTTCTCCTCTTGCTACCCCTAGAATATACAGTGGATAGTAGATTTGCATAACTGTCTATTCTTGCTATCCCTTCTTTCTTTTCTCTTTCTTCTTCACTGGGATTTGGTTACTATTTTTTCACATACTGGAGACATTGGCTAACTGGTAGTGATTAAACTGCTTCAATACTTGCTTCAGTTGCTATTGTAATTCCTGAGGTTGGTGAGTGCAATTGTCATAAAGATATTTAGTACAGTGTTGCTTGTACTCAAAACAGAACAACTGAGAAAGAACAGAGCATAAAAAAAAGAAACACATAAATAAAAAAAAAATGGGTAGATCAAAAAGAAATAAAACTGCTACTCCAATGAATGAAGACAAGAGCCTAGAAGAAACTACAAATCAGCCAGAAGTAACCATAGATAAGAAAAGTATGCAAGCAATAATAAACTTATTAATCACAGAAATGAAAATAGCATTGGAGGAAAGGAATGGCAGTATTAGGGAAACAACAGTTGAGACCACCAAGGAAAATACTAATTATCTTGAGGCAATTGGAGAACTGAAAGCTGAAATAGCTGTAATGAAGAAAGAAGCTGACGGAAGGGAAAGCAGACTATCAGAATCAGAAAACAGAATTAGTCAGACAGAGGATGAGTTAGAGAAAACAAAGAAAGAGGTGAAAGAGCATAAAAAGATATTGAGAGACACTGAAAACAACAACAGAGACATATGGGATGATCTTAAAAGAAGTAACATTCGTATAATTGGCCTGCCAGAGGAAGAAAGAGAGGAAGGGGAAGCAAACATTCTAGAGGAAATAATAGAAGAAAACTTCCCAGACCTGAATAACAAAAAGGACATCAAGATTCAAGAGGCCCAGAGAGTTCCAAACAGAATCAGCCCAGACCTAAAGACACCTAGATACATCATAGTCACAATGAAAAGGAGTAAGGATAAAGAAAGGATCCTAAAGGCTGCAAGAGAGAAACAAAAGTCACGTACAGGGGAAAACCCATAAGACTATCTGCAGGTTTCTCCACTCAGACTCTAAAAGCCAGAAGAGAATGGCAAGATATCTATCGAGCCCTGAATGAAAAAGGGTTTCAACCAAGGATAATATATCCTGCTAGGCTTTCATTCAAACTAGATGGAGGGATCAAAACCTTCTTAGACAAACAAAAGTTAAAGGAAGCAACCATCACCAAACTGGCCCTGAAAGAGGTTCTAAAAGACCTCTTATAAACAAGAACATCACTATAATACTTGCAATATATCAGAGCAAACAAAAATTTATTTTGAACAATGGCACTACAATACATTATATCCATAATATCAATAAATGTCAGTGGCTTAAACTCACCCATCAAAAGGCACAGAGTGGGGGGATGGATCAGAAAACATAACCCAACCATATGCTGCTTGCAAGAATCCTATCTGTCACAACAAGATAAACACAGACTTAAAGTGAAAGGATGTAAAACTGTCATACAGGCTAACAGACCACAAAAAAGGGCAGGAACAGCCATTCTCATCTCAGACACAATAGATTTTAAATTAAATAAAGTAATAAAAGATAGGTAAGGACATTACATAATGATTAGAGGATCAATAAGCCAAGAAGACTTAACAATTATGAACATCTATGCACCCAACGAGGGACCATCTAAATACGTCAAGCACGTACTGAAAGAATTTCAAAAATACATCAATAGTAATACAATAATAGTGGGAGATTTCAATACCCCACTCTCACACTTAGACAGATCAACAAAGCAGAGAACCAACAAAGATACAAGAGAATTGAATGAAGAGATAGACAGACTAGACCTCTTGGACATTTTCAGAGTCCTTCACCCCAAAAAACTGGAATACACCTTCTTTTCAAATTCACACAACACATACTCAAGGATAGACCACGTGTTAGGCCACAAAGACAGCATCAATAAATTCAAGAGCATTGAAATCATGCCAAGTATCTTCTCAGACCACAGTGGAGTAAAATTAACATTAACAACAAACAGAAAATTATTAAAAGTCACAGAATTTGGAAACTAAACAACATACTCCTTAAGAACCACTGGGTCAGAGATTCACTCAAACAGGAAATTCAAATGTTCCAGAAAACAAATGAAAATGAAGACACAACCTATCAAAATATTTGGGACACAGCTAAAGAGGTACTGAGAGGGAAACTTATAGCCATACAATCACATATTAAACACCAAGAAAAAGCTCAAATGAACGACTTTACTGCACACCTCAAGGACTTAGAGGAAGAGGAACAAAGGAACCCTAAAGCAACCAGAAGGACAGAAATCACTAAAATTACAGCAGAAATAAACAACATTGAAAATAAAAGAACCATACAAAAGATCAATGAAGCCAAATGTTGGTTCATTGAAAGATTAAACAAAATTGACAAACCCCTAGCCAGACTCACGAAACAAGAAGGAGAGAAGACTCAAATTAATAGAATTGTAAACGATGGAGGAGATATCACAACTGACACCACAGAAATCCAGAGAATCTTGTGAAACTTCTATAAAGAACTATATGCCACCAAGCTAGAGAATCTGGAAGAAATGGAACAATTCCTAGAAGCATATGCCCTTCCAAAACTGAACCAAGAAGAACTACAAAATCTAAATGCACCAATCACAGACAAAGAAATTGAAACCGTTATTAAGAATCTCCCCAACAACAAAAGTCCTGGACCAGATGGCTTCACAAACGAATTCTACAAAACTTTCAGGAAACAGTTAGTACCCACATTTCTTAAGCTTTTCCATAAGATTAAAGAAACAGGGATACTCCCTTCCACCTTCTATGAAGCCAACATCACCCTGATACCAAAAGCTGATAGGGACAGAACAAAAAAGGAAAACTACAGACCAATATCTCTGATGAACATAGATGCCAAAATATTAAACAAGATCTTGGCCAACCGGATATAGCAACATATCAAAAAGATTGTTCATCACGACCTAGTGGGATTCATCCCAGGAATGCAAGGCTGGTTCAACATCTGTAAGTCAATCAATGTCATTCACCACATCAATAAAAGCAAAGCCAAAAACCACATGATTATCTCAATAGAAGCAGAGAAAGCCTTTGACAAAATCCAACACCCATTTATGCTCAAAACTCTACAAAAAATGGGAATAGATGGGAAATTCCTCAAGATAGTGGAGTCTACATATAGCAAACCTACAGCCAATATCATACTCAATGGACAGAAGCTGAAAGCATTCCCCCTCAGATCGGGGACTAGACAGGGCTGTCCACTGTCACCGTTACTCTTCAACATAGTACTGGAAGTTCTTGGCATAGCAATCAGGCAAGAGAAAGAAATCAAAGGAATACAAATTGGAAGGGAAGAAGTCAAGCTCTCACTATTTGCAGATGATATGGTAGTATACATAGAAAAACCTAAAGAATCCAGCAGAAAATTACTGGAAGTTATTAGGCAATATAGCAAGGTATCAGGCTACAAAATCAATGTACAAAAATCAGTGGCATTTCTTTATGCAAACACTAAATCTGAAGAAGAAGACATCCAGAAATCACTCCCCTTTACTGTTTCAGCAAAATCAATCAAATACCTAGGAATATAGTTGACCAAAGAAGTGAAAGACTTGTATACTGAAAACTATGAGTCGCTACTCAAGGAAATAGAAACTGATACCAAGAAATGGAAAGATAAATTGCATCTGCCGATCACAACCTAATCAACGCAACGATGGCCACCTCAACATGCTTCACTTCAGACTGTGTCCAGAGACTTCAGGTGTGGAATGACAAACCTTCAGCTTCATTACTTGGGTGAGACCTTTCCTTTCATAGTATACTCTAATTCCATGTCAGGTGGTTCACTTTCTAACAAAGTCCCAAAACCTAGATATACACCAGTTTCTGTGAGAGAGAGCATATGTTCACACTTATCCATAAACTACTGCAAAATATATACCTGAAAGCAGAAGTATACTAGAGTTTGCAGTGAGTACCCCCCTAACACTTCCTCTCCACTATTCTAAGCTTTGGGTCCATGATTGCTCAACAATTGGTTTGGCTTCATATGTTAACCCTCTTTTCAGTCACCAGGTTCCAGATGTCATCAGGATGCTGGCCAGGCTTCCCTGGACTGAAGACCCCACCAATGTGTCCTGGAGCTCTGCTTCCTTAGAGACCCACCCTACTAGGGAAAGAGAGAGGCAGACTGGGAGTATGGACCGACCAGTCAATGTCCATGTTCAGTGGGGAAGCAATTACAGAAGCCAGACCTTCCACCTTCTACAACCCAAAATGACCCTGGGTCCATGCTCCCAGAAGGATAGAGACTGGGAAAGCTATCAGGGGAGGGGGTGGGAAATGGAGATTGGGTGGTGGGAATTGTGTGGATTTGTACCCCTCCTAGCCTATGGTTTTGTTAATTTATCCTTTCTTAAATAAATATAAATTAATAAATAAATACTTATATGTCATTAATTATATCTTAATGACCTGAATTCACCAATTAACAGGTATAGTAATTGAACTGATGATGAAACATAATTCAATTTTTTTTTTTTTACTGCCTATAGGAAATTCACCTTAGTTTCAAAGACAAATAGGAGATCAGAGTGAAGATTCAGACATACTCTTACAGGTAATTAGTGGCCTTAAATATGAAGGTGCTAGCACACTTATATCAGATGAAATAAATAACCAGCTGAAAAAGACAGTATGAGACAAGGAGAAGATAACACACACATACACACACACACACACACACACACACACACACACACACACACATGGGGAGAGAGGGAGAGAGAAAAAAAGAGAGAGGAAGCATCACAAAACATAAAGATATTGATGGATCTAAAAAGTAATGTTGACAGCAACACTGTAACAATGGGGGATATTAACACCTGACTTACTACCATGGACAAATCAATGAGAAAAGGAGTAAATAAGGAAACTTGACCACATAGGTTTAATAGACATTGACAGAACATTCTACCCCTAAAGAGCAGAATTTACATTTTTAGAAGTGCATATGGAATATACTCAGAGATATATCATAAGTTGGGGCACACAATAATTGTCAGAAAAGCTATGAAGATTAAAATCATGATAAATTTTATTTTCTGATCACAATGTTATACAGCTAGAAATCAACCACAAAAAAAGCTATAAAAACCTCAAAGATGTGAAGACTAAACAGCTTGCTTCTCAATAATTAACTCTGCCAATGAGGAAACTAAATAAAAAAATTTAAAGAAATACTTGAGAGACATATGAAGATACAGGCTAATGACACATATAGTATTATAGCAGAAGCAATTTTGAGAAGGAATTTATGGAGTGGGAAGTTAATAGCAATATAGGCCTAAACCAATAAAGAGCAACAAAAAGGCAAATAGGAGATGAAAGTTAACACTCAGACATACACTTACAGGTAAATAGTGATCTAAAATTTGAAGGTACTTGCACATTTACATCAGATAAGATACATAGCCAGCTGAAAAGCGTAGTAAGAGACATAAAGAGAAGATAACACACACACACACACACATACACACACACACACACACACAGAAAGGGAAACTCAAAGCAGAATATGATTGAGTTTTTAGTATTGCACCAAAGTAAAAATCTCTGGGTGGAGGGTATGTGTAGATTGTCAGCTTCATTATGGAGGGTGGGAGGGTAGAGGAGAGATACAGACCTTTGGTGGAGGGAATGACATTATATTTAATATACACTCCTATTAATGTAGAGTCTTACAAATCACTAATCAATAGAGAGGGGGAAAATAGATTGAGTGTCTCAAACTTTTTGATATATAAACCACAGTTCTGAGTATATATTCCTTCAGTTCTTAAGCACTTAAGACTTTAAATTGGTAATCTGATTGAATTTTAACAGAGGGCTCAAATACCTAATACATTTCTAATAATTATTTTGCCTTTGAAATATTAAATCATGTATAATCTTAGACCAGGGATAATAGATGCAACTGATAACATCACTTTATAAGATACAACAATATGTAAATAGCATTAAAGGACACAAATTATGGTGAGATCATGCATGATACAGCAAATCCTAACGATGGAGTTTTCAAAGTAAGCCAAATTCCCAAATAATTTGGTTATAACAATAACTATCTATTGTCTTCTTAAATCCTAAGACAGCAGAAACTTCCTCATTTTCTATAAAACCCATATGCCTCCCAGTCCTGGAACCTCTGGGGTGGGGCTCACTTTTCTAAATGCTTCTCTCAATTCATACCAATTGAAAATGCATCTGCTGACCTCAACCTAATCAGTTTAAAGAGTACAACCTTGGCATGTTTCACTCTGTATTGTGTCTAGAGATGTCAGGTGTGGAATGTCAACCCTCCAGGTCATTACTCTGATGAGATCTTTCCTAGTTCATACAACTCCTTAATTCCATTTCTGGTGGTGCACTTCCTAACAATGCCTCCGAATCTAGATATAGACCAGGTCCCATGAGGTAGGGCACATGTACTCATGTATCCATAAGTTAGGGGAAAAAAATATACCTTAAAGCAAAAGTGCATAGTAGTTTGCAGTGAATCAACAAATGCAGCAAGCAAGTAGAAAGACCTAAAAGACACTATAAAGTACCTAATGAAATAGTTTCTACTTAGACCTAGATACCCTCCTCACCTACTTCCTATTTTACTTCCCTCAATCCCTCCAAGGCTAACCTTGTCAGATAAAGTAAGAACTACGAAAGCTGGATAAGGGCAAGAGATCAGCACACTTTAATGATGGCTCTTTTGGTTACTACTAGGCCACCCCATCACTGGGGCTCTAGTCAGGGAATCCTGGGATTCTCACAAAGACACGATAGGCCTATACCTCTAACAAACCTTTGTCTCCACTATCACTAGTCATATCCATCAGTAACAACATAGTGTACATTTTTGTGGGCCCCTATAGGACCTTTCACCCATGAGGACCAACAATGGCTGGGATAGCTTCATTCTCCAATGGTAGGTTGGGCCAACATACTCTACCACTGGAGGGCAACAGGTCCTGAAATTAGTGCAGCCTAGAATGTTTCCTAGCCATCACCATAGAATGAGAGATCAGACCTACAGAGGTTACACCAGCTCCTGAGATGAATATGGACCTCAGATCAAATGGATGGGGTTTACAGTTAACAATATTTATATACGTTTCCCATACTTGGGAGCTACTCTTTTCCCTGATCCAGCTTTCTAGTCCTACTCCCAACTCTGACACCATCTTTCCAGACAATACTTTTGGCTCAGGCAAAAATTAGTAAAGTCATGGGTCCCTTGGAATATACCTGAAATGGACCTACTAGCTTTTTCCAAAATGGAGACCCCAAATCTCATCTGCTATATTCTTGCTTTTAGGTTCCTGATTGTTTTACAATTTGTCTTGCTTTACATCTTTTTTTTAATTTAAGTTTTTGCCGGGCTAGCATGGGGGTGCCTCTTCCTGGGCGCATACTCTCTGGGTTGGAGAGAACGCCACCAGAGCCAGCCTGGGCTGCTACACACTCAGCGACATGAGAGAGATGACTCAGGAACAGACTCGTGATGGTGAGGCAATTCGATTCTTTATTGACCAGGGAGCCCAGGATTTTAAAGGTTGGACCTGGAAGTGGCAAGTCAGAAACAGAAATGGATTGACATGGTTTGGAAAGGTGTGGAGAAAGGCAAAAGGGAGCTGAAAAGGTAGGAACTTCCTTAGCAACTATTGTAGTATGGATAGACCTGCCAACTCCCATGTTCAGAGGGGAAGCACTTATAAGCCAGACCTTCCACCTTTTGCACACCATAATGTTACTGGGTCCATGCTCCTAGAGGATAAAGAATGGGAAAATTATCAGGGGAGGGGGATGGGATATAGTGCTCTGGTAGTGGGAACTGTACCCCTCTTATCCTATGGTCTTGTCAATATTTCCATTTTATAAATACACTTAAAAAGATAGGTAAACCACTATCTTTACTCGTTAAGAAAAAGAAAGCTAAAAAAAAAAAAAAAGCAGCAGCAACAATTTCAATAACTTAACCCATGACAAAACTATGACCATAGAATGAACATGGAAATTTTTCTTCCGCAAATGTTGGGAAAAGTGGATAATAACATGCAAAATAATGAAAATGGAATCCTTTTAACTTCATACACAAAAATATATTAAAAACATGGATATGTGGACTGAAGCCATAAGAAATTACCTTGATTAATATGTTCATGGCATCAGTACTTGAGATGTCTTTGGGGACTCAACCTAAAACAGGGGAAATGAAAGTAATCTACATAATTCTGCCTGCATTATGTTAAAAAATACTGAAAGACTGATGAGATAGTATATTTTTACATTATACTGACTAGGAAATATTATCCAAGTTACAAAGACTCAATTATCATCAACAACAAATAATTAAGAAATGGATAGAAGATCTGAGTAGCTACTTCTTCAAAGGAGAGATTCAGATGGCCAACAGACTCACGAAAAATTGCTTACCATCACTAATTATTAGAGAAATGCCAATCAAAATCATACGGGGATGTTTTCTCACATTTGGGAGAATGGTTTACATCAAAAAGACTACTAACAGTAAGTGTTGATTAGAGTGTCAAGAAAAAAACCCTTGGGGGTCTGACCGGTGGCACAGCCGATTAAATGCACATGGCAAGAAGCACAAGGACCCATGTAAGGATCCTGGTTCAAGTGCCAGGCTCCCCTCCTGCAGGGGGGTTGCTTCACAAGTGGTGAAGTGGAAGGCTCCCATAGTGTAGTGGTTTTCACGTTCGCCTGACACAAGCAGTGAAGCAGGTCTGCAGGTGTCTATCTTTCTCTACCCCTCTCTGTCTTCCCCTCCTCTCTTGATCTCTCTCTGTCCTATTAAACAAAAAGGACCACAATAACAATGATAATAAGCAACAAGGGCAACAAAAGGGAAAACAAATAGCTTCCAGGAGCAGTGGATTCATAGCGCAGGCACTGAGTCCCGGTGATAACCCTGGAGCTCCCGCCCCCAAAAAGAAAAAAACTCTTGTATGCTATTGATAGATATGTAAATTGATGTAGTGATTTTGGAAAGCAGTTCCCTCAGAATACTAGAAACGGAACTACCATATTATCCAACTATATCACTTCTAAAGAAGATGAAATAATTGTCTCAGAGTTATATACATAACAATGCTTATTCAGCACAATCCATAACAGTTAAGATATGGAAATAAACTCAATGTCTATTCATAAATGATTAGATAGAGAAGATGCAGTATATGGGATACCGTTTAATAAGATTGAATTTTTGCCATTTAGAGCAATAGATAAGGAACTCAAGGATTACCTGATGCAAAATAAGTTAGTAAGAGAAAGACAAATATTGGATAACTTCCTCTGTGTGTGCAATAGGACACAAAGGCTGATGAATGGATAAAAAAAAAACCCTAGAGTATATCAATATAACTGAGGTTACAAGAGGGGAAGAGGGCAGAAGGTGGCAGCTAGGGTGGAGGGGATATAATAGGTGGAGCTGAGTTTTACCGTCTTATTATATTTCAAACATATCTTCATAAAATGCAACAAAAATTCAAACATAGTATCACATTAGCTTTTGTATTCACAAGTTATGCATTTCTTTCATTCTAGAAAATATCTTAAGTTTATAAGACTTTAAGAAAAAAAAACAAACAGAATGGTGGTTGCCATGAGGTAGGGTGTGAGAAGGAGTTATTATTTAATGAGAAAAGAAGATGAATAGAGAAAAATGAAAAAGTTCTGGAGGTGAATGGTGATGATGGCTGTACATTAGTGGGAATATATTTAATGCCACTGAAATGTAAGTTTAAGAATAGTGAATTTTTTTTTTTTTGCCTCCAGGGTTGGAGGTGGGGCTTGGAGCCTGCACCATGAATCCACTGCTCCTGGAGGCTAAGGAATAGTGAATTTTATACTATGTGAATTTCAAGAAGCAACACTTAATGTGCAACTTTGTTAAAAATAAATGTTAGTAGAACTAAAATTTTCCTGTAAAGGATCAGAAAATAAATATTTTAGGTTTCATAGGGCCTAACCTTTGTGCTACAATTATTCATTGCCACTATTTTAGCAAAAAAGTTTTTTTTTCTAATTAAATTTATCTTATTTTTTTATTGTCACCCAGTGTTATTGCTGGACCTCAGTGCTAGCACTACAAATCCACCACTCCTGGTTGTTGTTAAAATTTCGGAAGGCTCTTGCCGGGCTGGCTTGCTTCATGGGCGGGTAACAGAGACGCGGAGACAATGGCTGGGCAGGGAAGCTGTATTTCTTTATTCAGGAACAACGATTCATAAACTAAGACAAACTAATCACCAAACAGAACTCTGTTGTCTCTTTGCGGCGGCACAAGCACTCTCTCTTTTTCTCTCGAACTCAGGAACCCTCTCCCTTACTCTCGAACTCATGAACTCTCGTACTCGGGAACCCTCTGAAACTCTGGCACACTGGAACTCTCTCTTACTCTTGAACTCAGGAACCGTCTCTTACTCTGGAACTCTGGAACTCTCTGACTCAGGAACCCTCTCTCGGGGTTCCTTGGGGTGGGGCCAAGCAGGCCCGCGAAATTAACAGGACTCATCCAATTCTCTTGGTGGGGGAGGGCTAGAACAAACCAATGTAAAGCATACAACACCTGGTGGCCATTTTTTTTCCATTTCTACTTTATTTTTATTTGACAGGACAGAGAAAAATTGAGAGGGGAGTGGAGATAGAGATAGATAGAGAAAGATAGACACCTGCAGACCTGCTTCACCACTTGTGAAATGATCCAGGGGCTTGAACCCAGATCCTTAAAAGTGGCAATATGTGTGCTTAACCAGGTGCACCACCACCAAGCCCCCACAAAAAAAGTTCTTATAGACAAATGCGACAAAACTTTTATCACACTTATATGGACTCTTTCTGACACAGAATGAATCTTGTTATTAGACATTATTGTTACTGTTACATAGACCTGTTTTGAGAAATTAAATAAAATAAAACACAAGGGTACCTGGCATCTAGCACATTTTCTATAATTTATAGCTTTTAGGTTGGAACACATTTGGGGATCTTTTATGCCAGATCAGAAGAAGGCAGGGCTCAGGAGCACAGAATGAAGTGTGAATTTCCACCTTTGAGCCTGGGATGCTTTCTACATGTGCTCTACCACTTTGATTAGTGATATAGGGTACCCATTGCTGGCTGCTGATGGGCCCCAATGTTTCAGATGTTTAGTAGTTTTCAGTCTGTACTTCTGCCTGGATAGGACTGTTGAAATCTTTTTATTGGGAGTTAATGGTTTACAGGACGTTGTGACATAGCATGTGAGTAGGATTTTGGACATAATTACCATACGTCTGAGACTGATGAATGTAATTAGCATAAGGCTGAAATCAGGTTGATGGACTTATGTAAACCAAGTGATTTGAGCACAAAGCTGGCTGAAGTCAGTCTCTCTCTTTTCCTGTGCTCTTGGTGCTTGCTCAGCTCTCCAGGACCTGCCATGCTGCTTCTCACAGGAGAATGGATGCATGTAGCAGAACTCTCGCAATTTTATCTTAAAAGACTCTCCAAAGGTAGGCTGGATCAACACACTCTGCCATTTGAGGAAGACTAGTCCTGAAATGAGTGCAACATAGAATGTTCCTAAATGTGACCTTAGAATGTGAACTCACACTGATAGGGATACAGAGGTTACAGAGACTCCTGTGCTAAATATGGGTCCTAGGTCAGATGGATGGGAATTATAGTTAACAATATTTATATACTTTTCACATATTTGGGAGCTACTCTCTGCCCTGATCCAGTCCTATTTCCAATTCTGACATCATCTCCCCAAACAATAGTCTTATCCCACCTGCATGTTAACTGTCAGGCTCAGGCAAAAATTAGTACAGTCATGGAGCCCTTTGAATATATCTAAAATAGACTTCCTAGCTTTTTCAAATTTCACCTGTTATACTCTTACCTTTAGATTCCTGATTATTAAATAATTTGTTCTGCTTTACATCTTAATGCTTTTCAACCACCAAGTTGCAGATGCCAGCCTGACTTCCATGAGCAGACGACCTCACCAGCGTGTCCTATAATCCCACCTCTGCAGAACCCTACCCTATTAGGGAAAGATAGAAATGGTAGTATGGATTGACCTGTCAACACCCATGTCCAATGGAGAAGCAATTACAGAAGCCAGACCTTCCACCTTCTGCACCCCATAAGGATTTTTGGTCCATGCTCCCAGAGGGATAAAGAGTAGGTAAAGTTATAAGGGGGGGGGGGGGGAGGTAATGGAACTCTAGTGGTGGGAACTGTGTGGAATTGTACTCCTCTTATCCCACAATCTTGTTAATAATCATTAAATCATTAATAAAAAAAGAAAGAAAAGGGGGACATTTTGTTTAGTTTTGTTTTGCCACCAGACACCAAGCTACAGAGACTACTATGATATTGATATATGATATTGAGAACTTCCTGAACAGACAACTTTACCAATGTGTCCCAGAACCTCACCACTTTGGAGCCCTCCTCCACTAGGGAAAGATAGAAATTCTGGGGATAAGTATCAACCTGCTCATGTCCAGAGGAGAAGCAACTACAGAAGCCAGAACTCCCACTTTCTGTGCCCCCAAATAATTTTGGTTCATACTCCCACGGTGGGATAAATGTTAGGTGAAGATGACTAGAGGATTCTGAAACTCAATACTGTCAGGACCCAGAGACAAAGGGGGATAAAGAAAAGATGTTTGGTCGATCCATACTCCCAGCCTGCCTCTCTCTCTAGTAGGGTTGGGTTCTGTGGCATGTTCAGCGGGGAAGCAATTACAGAAGCCAGACCTTCTACCTTTTGCATCCCATAATGATTTTGAGTCCATACTCCCAGAGGGTTAAAGAATAGGAAAGCTGTCAAGGGAGGAGATGGGATATGGAGTTCTGATGGTGGAAATTGTATGGAGTTGTACCCTTATCCTATGGTTTTGTCAGTGTTTCCTTTTTATAAATAAAAAAAAATGAAAAGAAAAGACATTTAGAAGTAGTGATAAGTGTAGGTGTGATTTAGAAAGAAAGAGAAGGCAGTACTATAGAAAAAATGGCATAT
Organism: Erinaceus europaeus; assembly: GCF_950295315.1. NCBI lineage: Eukaryota > Metazoa > Chordata > Mammalia > Eulipotyphla > Erinaceidae > Erinaceus > Erinaceus europaeus. Next base: position 35,582,630 of record NC_080173.1, read on the forward strand.
ATGTGGATATAAATAGATATACAGGTAATTACAGAAATAATAGTCAACCTATATCTTCCATGACCTTGGGAGAATCACTGCACTTTCCAGTGGAAGGAATAGGGATACAGAACTCTGATGTTTGGAATGGTATGGAATTGTCCCCCTGTTATCTTGTAATTTTTTAAATCAATATTATATCCTTAATAAAAAAATAAATGGTTGCTGGGAATGGTGGGCTTGCATAGATTTTGAATCCTAGTAATAACACAGGTGACAAAAGGAAAGAAAAGAAATGAAAAGGATAGGCTTCTAACTACCAGGGGGACAGCCCCCCAATTCATAATGACCTTGTGACTTTGACTTAGGAAGAGCACATTAAGCTCTGAAGACATAGTAAATTATAGCAAAGATCTCCCAGTCATTACCATCCTGATGGAGAAGTCACTTGATTTTCATGCCCCTCTGAATCAGGAGTCAGATGCAACTGAAACATGTTCCTTTTTCTTCTGGCTCTTTGGGGAGAGAAATTTATACCTAACTTGCATGAAATCTGGATTTTTTTTTTTTTTTGCCTCCAGGGTTGATGCTGGGGCTCAGTGCCTGCACCATGAATCCACTGCTCCTGCAGGCCATTTTTTCCCTTTTTTGTTACCCTTGTTGTTGTAGCTTTGTTGTGGTTATTATTGTTGTTGTTTATGTCAATGTCGTTTACTGTTGGATAGGACAGAGAGAAATGGAGAGAGGAGGGGAAGAAAGAGAGGGGGAGAGAAAGATAGACACCTGCAGACCTGCTTCATTGCCTGTCAAGTGACTCCCCTGCAGGTGGGGAGCCGGGGGCTCTAACCGGGATCCTTACGCCGGTCTTTGTGCTTTGTGCCATGTGTGCTTAACCTGCTGTGCTACCTCCAGATCCCCGAAATCTGGATTCTAAGGAAGCACTGCAGGGGCCTGTTCAGAGTGTAAAAGGATGGGAAGGACTTGAGCCCTGGAACAGGAGGTAAGGAGGTGGGAGTGCCAGGGGATTCTCTGTGAGGGGCAAGGCCAGTGTGGTTGGAGGGATAATCTGAAGAGTGAACTCCCAAGAGAGATAGGCTGGCATGGCCATTTGGGTGCCTACAGTAGACCAAAATATATTGCCATTACTAGAGACAGAAATGGATTATACACACCAATATTGGGGGTCACTCTTCATCCATCTCTAGTTGTGTTTTATGAGGAAGTATTCCATAGCCATGGAGCCCCCAAGGTCTTCCACAGACCCCTTCTGAAGCAGAGGGGCTGCTGAGACATCTGAGGAATGAGGTAGGATTGCACAACTGGATTTTTTCACCTGGGCACAACCCAGATTCTGCTACATTCTGTGGGAGGGTAGTGGGGCAAATCTTGGAGGTCTAGCTTCTAATTCCATCAGTGGGGAGATTTCTGAGCTGCTTGGGTTTCTATTTGGAGTCTTGGACCCCTCCCAAGTCAGACAAGATTGCTACAGGGCTAAATGGGTTTTGACCAGTAATTATCATCGAAGCTCCCCAGTCACTGATTCTAGTATTTCAGATAAGGCTAACCCCCTGTGACTAATCCCTAATCCCAACTGCTTCCTTTCCAACAAAATCACAAAGGGAACACTATGGCTTTCAGCCTTTTAGTCTTTCTTGCATTTGTTTTCATTTGTTTACAAATATATCCATGGAAATGTCCTATCAATTTGAGGTTGATCTTCATCTAGTTTCCTCCCATGGCTGCAATGTATATTGCCACAGAGCAACATCAAAAGCAGGAATCCTAGAGGTGAAATGCGCCTCTATAATTCCATGCCATTTTACTACTTGTAGACTTGTGCAACAACCAGAACAACCCACACTCAGTCCATCCACAATTACTCTGATTGTTCCATAATAAACCCTTCCATTGCCCCCTCACATCTGACAACCACCCATCAAAACAACGCAGTATCTAACCCTTTAAGATCGTGTTTTCTTTTACTTGGTAAAATTCTCTTAAAATTGAAGTTTTTTTTTCCTTCAACTAAAATGCATATACTTTTTAAACTTGATCATGTGTCCCAGGCTTTTCCATTTCTGGATCTTCAGATGTAGCCATTTCATTCTGTCATATTAGTCTATAGGCTAGTTTCATCATGTATCCATAATTGCCCTGTTGATTGTTGCCTGTGGGTTCTTGTTTCTCTACACATGCCCTGCAAATAAGATGACTTCTTTTAAGATTTATTTATTTATTTATTTATTTATTTATTTATGATAGAGGAGGAGATAAATTGAGGAGGCAGAGGAGGGAAGAGAGGGAAGGATAGAGGGGGGGAGGGAGGGAGAAGGGGAGGGAGAGGGGGTAGGGAGACAGAGAGGGAGAAGGAGAGGGAAAGGGAGAGAGAGATTGGTAGCAGTGTTTCACTTCTCAGGAAGTTTCCCCTCCTTAGGTAAGGATTGGGGACTTGAACCCAAATCCTTACACACATGCGCTTGTTCAACCAGCTGTGTGACCACCCAACTCCTACAAGATAACCTCTTTCTCAGCTTCTTTCCCTTCTTTGTGGGTGAGACCATTTCCTGCATGGTGACTGGGTACAAAGACAAATGGTGGTACAGTGCTGATACTCCTGACTCTGAGGAACTGTTGGGTGGAAATAAAACTCTAGGAAGCCTTCTGAAGTCTTTGCTGAACCAACATGATCCAAGAGCTTTTACCTCTGTCCCAGAAGCTCTGTGGGGGGTGGGGGGTGGGGAGGTGGGGGGTGGGACCTATCATGGTTTCTTGGACAGAAAACTCTGGCAAGCCCTAAATCTTAAACTCCGATACTCGAACAAGACTGATTTGTGAAATCCAGGCCTAGGCCTCCCACAAATTCCTTCTCTGCCTCCCCACCCTCTTCTTGCCACATTCTGGGCTTTTTGTCCAAAGTCTTAGGCCTATTACCCACCACTGGGAGGCTCAGAACTTTATTTAGAGTTTTCTTATTCTTTGGGAGAACAAAACAGGCCTCATTTTAATAGACTAAACCAGGAATCCAAACTGAAAGCAGAGGCCATGTAAACAAGACCCTTTCATGTGGTGGCTTCCAATGAGTTTACTTTAGCAGAAACAGGACACGTAAATAAGTGAGGTTTGTAAATATAAACTGCAAAGTTGCTGAAGTGTGAGATAAATTGTCTAAGGCCCTTCTGTTTAAATTCTATGGCCTGGCATTCCTCCTTTGGAGTTTCTGTCAGAGGGAATTTGAGTAGAGAATGTTCTGTGCAGGAGAGAAAGAATCCCCAGAGTAGGCCCAACCCAGGATCTAACTAAGTGATCTCCCATAAGACCTACTATAGGGCCCTCATTCCACTCTCTGTGATGCAGGGAGATATCACATAAATGCAGATGACATCACCTGATGATGGATGCTGATATCCCTTAAATGCCTGCCCCAAACACACCTTCTGAAAGGAACTTTTAGTAAGAGCTATTCCTCCAGCATGATGACACCAGAGAGCAACAGAAAGGTGGTGGTGGAGAGAGGTTGGGAATGGATCTTTAGAGACATGATGAGAAAAATTCCAGGGAGTAACACTGTTTGCTGAGGGGAAATCCCCCCTCCTTCATCCACCAAGACATATAGGGTGTGCCTGGCAGGTGGAATTCATTATGCAGATGCCTATCCTCGCCAGCGGGATTGGTAACCTGGCATTCAACCACTCTCCCAGGGAAGAAATCTATCTAAACATGGCATGAGACTTCATCTGGGTGGTTCTGAGACAATCCATTGGATCCTGACATGGGTGTAGGGGTCAAACCAGTACATGTACTATGGGAAGAAGGCAGAGAACAGGGTAAGATGAGCTGTGTGTGCAATGGCGTGCTTTGAGCTATTTAACAACTAGTTCTGGGTGTTGGGAGGAGCTCTCTGATTTGTGGCATTTGTGGATTTCCATGATACAAATACTCCCAATGTACGTAATTTCAAGTTATTGACAGCAAATCACTGGGCTTACGAAAGTCATAAAAATAGAACCAACAGCTCTCCCTAGTTGGTTTGAGCTGAGCCTAGCACAATACTGCCTTTATACTTCAGGAAGTTGAACGTCAAATATTAGGATGTAAGATGATGTGGGAAAAGTAATGCCTGGATCATTTTTTCAAAGTCTCAGAGAGGCTTGTGCTTATTTTTCATAATACTTGAATATTTGTTCAGTATCTCTCCATCTAGATTTCTTAGTAAGAATGCATCTTTTTGGGCTACTGATGTGTTTGTTCTACTACTCATTATACTGCTTAATATGAAGATATATATATATATATCCCAAAGATCAATCACACCCACTGTGTGCTAGCTGTTAAACTAATCTCTTAGTAAGAAGTATCTAAATTCACATCCTTCATGGGATTCTCTAAATATGATAGCAGTATCACATAGTTGAATAATTACAAATAAAATTATCCAGACTCTACTCCAGATTCTGCCCAGGAAGTTTCCCTGATAGATTTTTCTATAAACTTAAATATTAGAATCAGTTTCAGATGGGGTAGATCTTATCATTCTAATTTTATAGGTGAGAATACTGAAATGGTAAGTACCACCCCCAAGTTTATATATTAGATAACTGGACACCAATCCAGGTCTACTAGATGTTCAGGACATCAATATATGTATGCCAGATGTCAATATATGTATACTGATATAGTAGGTTAGATTCATAAATCTGAATAAGTAAACTAATGCATTAGAGATCTCTTTATGGAATATTCACTGTAGTATTCAAGAATTGAGAGTAGAGGAGAATAAACCAATAGGCAATAACTAGATTTGTTTTGTAGTGAGGTGATAAGATCAGGCTTAGAGTGAGGACAGTAGTTATAGAAAGTAAGGTAGTAAATAATCATCAATTATTCAACATTCTCCTATGTATCTAGCATTTTGTGATTGCTACATAATAACCCTATTTAATACACATAAAAATTCAGTAAGAAAGCACTACTGTCGGGGGGGAGGGCTGGGCAGTAGTGCATCGGGTTAAGCACACATGGCGCAAAGCCAAGGACTGGCATAAGGATCTCTGTTCAAGTCCCTAGCTCCCCACCTGCAGTGGAGTCACTTGACAGCCAATGAAGCAGGTCTGCAGGTGTTTGCCTTTCTCTCCCCATCTCTGTCTTCCCCTCCGCTTTTGATTTCTCTCTGTCCTATCCAGTAACAACAATAGCTATAACAACTATAACAACCACGACAAGGTCAACAATATGGGAAAAATAGCCTCCGGGAGGAGTGCATTCATAGTCCTGGCACTGAGCCCCAGAGATAACCCTGGAGGCAAAAAAAAAAAAAAAAGAAAAGAAAAAAGAAAAAAGAAAGCACTCTTGTGCATATTTAAGCTGTTTCATATAGTGTGATATTGAAAATAACTCAGTTCACCATTAGGAAGTGAAACAGCTGATTAAGTGAGATAAACTAGAAGGGGAAAGATGAATCTCAGATGATCTCATACACACAGGTGAACAAAGCAAAGGGCAATGGAGGGTGAATCCTTGGTGGGCTATAGTCTATGACAACAGATTTGGGGACTCAGATGGGATAAAGTAAGATTATTAAGGAGGAGTTGGGGGAACTAGGTTCCTATGGTGGAAAAAGATACGGACTCAGTGGAAGATGTAGTGTACTGATAGCTATCTTGGGGAAATGTAGAAATACACCCTTGTGACAACATAAATCCTATAAATCAACATTTCCTTGATAGAGGAATATTGGAATTGAAAAAGAAAGAAAAATATGTTTACTCACAAAAGTACATAAAGGAGATAGGAAATATTCAAATGCATAACTTATCTTGAATGTGGTAAAGCATATTTATTTTTGAAAAATAGCTGAGATTGAATCTCCGTGTGTGTGTGTGTGTGTGTGTGTGTGTGTGTGTGTGTGTGTGTGTGTGTATGGCCCTTTGCCTCTGGTAAATCTGTGAACTGTAACTGTGGGATCTGCTATGAGATAAAAAGGAAGGGATCACTGGCTGGCTTCTGCCAGCCTTTCAAGGGGAGCCTCCACTACATTTGGAAGAGACACAGTGGAGAAACACAAGTTCCCACAACCACTGGGAAACAAGAGCCTGTGTCTGTTTGATTCCTGGAAAATGTCACTGTGGCTGTGGCATCTCCAGTCCACATATAGACAGATGCTACCCGCTGGTGCAATGATTTTCTTTTAATTCTCCAGTAGTTTAGGACATACATTTTGTCTCATTTCATCACCAAAGGCAGGTCACATGAAACTGAGAGAGCATCTCTTCTTGGAAATGGGGCCGTGTCCTTGGAAGTAAAGCCATCAAGTAATAATTAAAGCTTCTGTGTCATCTTTTCCTCCCTCTTCTTCATCTTCCACACTCAGTGTTCTGCACAGATCAAAGGACAGAGTAATGAAAATAAAAGTCTTGTTGGTTAGAAGAGGCAAGTGTTTGCATGGAAAGGAGGTCTCACTGGTGAGTCTGCATTCTGCCAGGAAGACAACCCTCCTGGGAGTCCTCCTTCTGGCTCCAAGAGTTTGGAACCAATGCGACACAATGTAATTAACAAGCAGTGTCTGCCTGGAGGCTTTCTTCAAGAATGTCTGGGAGTCTTTTGGTAGGAAGAAGATAGGGCATAAGTCTGAGGAGAAGAAGGAGGGGGCATCAATTAACTGGCTGTACCAAAGTCAAAGTCCTCTGCCAATGTGTTTCTGCTATTCTTTCCTAAAGCATAGGAGTTGGGGGATGAGAATTTTTCCATAGACTCTTTGAGGTTACAAATTGGTATATTCTTGTGAAAAGTAGGGTAGCAAAATGATTTTTATGTGTACCTGCTGACTATTAGAGACCATTAGGGCTTTGAGGTTTTGAAGTCATCTGTCACGATGACATAACTTATTCTGACTAAATCAGTAGGTGATGGTGTACACTTAGAGAAAAGGTATTTGGACTCTACAATCAAAACCCATGCAACTCTAAAATAAGGACAGAGTCAGATACTTGTAGGTATGTAAGGCTCTCCAAAAATATATCTTCAAATAAGAAGGGCCTGACACCTGATAGGATGATGATATGCTTTAAGCTTGGTAAACTAGAAATGTAAACTTGAGGTGGCCAAATGTGTCAAAATTCTGGACTGAGGGGTTTTCTCTCTTGTGGCATTTATAACAGCCTCTGCTACTGCTATGTTATTCTAGGTACCTGGTAATAAGATGCACTGTTTCATTATTTTAGTTTCTCAGAGTTTCTTATTTTTTATAACACTATAAATAAGAAGCCAAAAATCTATCAATGTCCTATCTTTATTCCTGATACAGGTCAGGCATAGAGTTCCTGGAAACATAAAGGACTCTCTAGGCACTGAGATGAGTGGGAAGTGTTTTATGCTGATGTGTTTGGGAAAAACACTCCCCTGACTCCCTGCCTGATGTTTTTCTGCCATTCATCACCATGCATGATTGCCCAGCATCTCTGGAAAGACATACTAACAGTTCTCTATCATAGTACTGACTGTGCTGGGCTCCATGCTAAGTACTTCATTTACATTCTTAATTGCACTGTCACAATTTATCAGTCTCTGAAAATGTATAACAGTGACCTGTCCTTCACAGAAGGGGGTGGTGAATATCAACATGTAAAGTAAATGAGTCTGGGTCACAACTTTATGAATGGTTAATATTGGGTTTACAATCCAGGATTTTCAAATTTCAGAAGCTGTGCTAGAAGTTCTCATTTTTGATCCATGCCTTTTTAATAGTGAAATCTATGGTTTATGGTGATACTGTCATCCTAATATTCCCTCCTATTAAGTTCATAAAATCTGAAACTGAATCATTGATTAGAATGACAGGGAAAGAATCAAGAAGTCCATGATAAAACTTCAGCATTGCTTTCTCAAAAGCAATCCAACTTACCTAAACTGAGATCAAACAGACCTCAAAAAGATCTTGTCTGACTGTCCATAATTGGTTGCTTCAATCAATCAACCAAATGTGACCTCAACTCTTGCCTGCTGGTAATTCCATATAGTTACACAAGATGGCTTCCAAATGGAATCTCCAAGGACTCATTCTTTTGCTCTAGTGTAAGTCTTTTTCTTCTCTTGCAATATTTATAAAAAGAACTAGAGAAAAATGCCAGCAATCTAGCACCTCTGCTACAAGTAATTGGTCTTTTTTTCCTCTTTGGTTTGAAGATTCTTTCTGCCAAGAACTAGTATGGAATGTTTTTGTCCAACTTCATGCTAGTTATCAGACTCAAGCAAAAACTACCATAGTTATGGGCCCCTGGAAATATGCCTAAAGTGGACTTTGAAGCTTTCTTCCAGCCCACGATCCCTAATCTCATAAACTCTGTTCCTACCTTTTGGTTCATTTTCATTAACCATCTTGTCTCACTTTATGTCCTGCCACCTTCCAGACACCGAACTGCAGATGCTACCTTGATTCCACCCTAACATCTCTGGGAAGATGACCTCACCAATGTGTCCTGGAACCTCACTTCTCCATAGCCCTATCCCACTAGGGAAAGATAGTGACAGGCTGGGGGGATGGATTGAGTTGCCAACCCTGTGTCCAGGGAGAAGCAGTTACGGAAGCCAGACTTTCCACCTTCTGTACCCCATAATGACCATGGGTTCATACTCCCAGAGGAATAAAGAATAGGAAATCTTCCAAAGGAGGGAATGGCATACAGAACTCTGGTGGTGGGAATTGTGTAGAAATGTACCCCACTTAACCAGTGGACTTGTTGATTGTAGCTACATCAATAAAAAATAAAAATAAAAAAGAATTAGTGTGGAAAGAGTAGCAGAGACCCTTCTCTACTAGCCTAGCAATCTCCTCTACAAGGTCATTTAGGCAGCTCAATTGGAGCACCGTCAGTTCAATAGTGGGGATAGAAAAGTTGTCTCTTTCCATTTAGGACCATGTCCAGACACCTCAGGGTGATTACCAAACACTTTGTGGCTGCCACCTACTAACTATTCTAACCTGTATCGAATTCCTTTCAGTTCTACCAACATGTCATATTCTCCCTAGCATATGAGCCCTTAGCTTTATAATTTCCCTTCCACTAGAACAATTTCCTTCCCTGTCGAAACTGTGTACACATATGTGCAAACACAAGCACACACACCTTTTGTGTGTGTGCTTTTGGTACTCTTTTTTTTAACACACACACACACACACACACACACACACACACACACACACACACACACCAAGAAAAACAACTCATCCTCTAAGATTAAAGTTTATTATACTTCAAATAGGAAGTACTGGCTGACTACCACCCTCAAAATCTCTATCCATGTTCCTAATTCCTTTGCACTTTATACTAAAAATCACTGTTTATAATATTTATTGATTTATTAACATGAGAGAGGGAGGATAATAGAATACCATTCTGGCATATTCAATGCTGGGGTTGAACTCAGGACCTCAACCTGCTCCATTACCTCCTGGGTTGCATCTCACTCTTGTTATGTGACCCTATTCTCATGCTTTCTGACTTTTTTTTTAAATCCTTGTAAGTGTGTCAGTATAAATGTATGAACAGAATCTCTGCCCAAAAGGCATTCCTTCCTGTAATCCCACTGACTAATTAATTACCTGGCCTTTCCTATAAGGCCCCTGTACTGAGGTTTCTGTTTGTTTTCTTTCTTACTTTTTTTTTATGATGTTGTTGTGGACAGAACCTGGGACTTTGGAGTCTCAGGCATGACTTTTTGCATAACCTTTTTTGCAAAAACATAATCTTCTTGCATAACCATGATGTTACTTCCATCAAATAAAATAGAGCATCATAAATTGTGAGCATTTTTTTTTAAACCAGAATACGGTTCAGCCAGCTCTGCTTTATGGTGGTGTGGGAGATTGAACTTGTGGCTTCAGAGCCTCATGCATGAAAATTGTTTGCATAACAATTTATGCTATTTCCTACAGGCCCTGAGGTTTCATTGCATGTAGGAACTGAATGGAAGAATAATTTGAAATAAAGGTTGACACAGTATAAATTGATGATTTAACAGAAGGTAATCTTGGGATCCTGGGCTGTAACTTGCCCTTTTTTATATTTACCACATATGTACTTGTATATCAAGAAGTTTTTTCACTTGTCAAAGAGAGTGAGAAAAGGAAGGTTACAGATTAGAGACTTATCTTCATTATTGCGATTCTGCCTTATATTGTTGCCAGTTGCTCATAACTCCTGTACAAGGGGGAATTCAGCTATAGAATTAGTTCAGCTATCTTCAACATCAGAGATGGACATTTACTTTCTTCTTTGAAGAAATATTTTTTAAACTTCATTTTCATTTTATTTGACACAGAGAGACAGATATCTACAGAACTGTTTTACTGCTTGTGAAGCTTCCTCCCTGCAGGTGAGGACTGGGGCCTTGAACCTGGGTCCTTGCACATGCTAACATGTGCACTTAACTAGGCATGCCACCACCTGGCTCTGGACATTTCTGTACTAAGATAGTTTAATTCTGATACTTCCTGCTTCTACAAAAAATGCTTCTGCGTCTTGCAGCCATGGCAGAATCTCATAAGCTGTTTGTCACCAGGTTTGCATTTTTTTTAATGCTAAGCTTTCCTTTCCATTTCTGCTGATGGCAATATTTGCTTTTACTCTGGGTTTCCAGTTCTTTACTCCCACACCAATCCTGTCCAGCACCCACAAGCTCCACCGTCCTCTGCCTGACTGCCCTTTCTGCTCTTAGTTGGATGCATCACTCTTGGCAATGCAACATTCCTTCTGGCCAGCCTCACTTTTCCACTATATTTGAGCTCACTTTATAGATGCCAGTTCCAGAATCATAAAGCAGACCCCCCCACCCCCTGTTTCAATGTTACATAAGTCTGGGTCACTAATAAACTAGTGAACCATCCCAGAATTCCCTTAGAAGGTCCTGCTGTCCCTGCTCCCTTGGAGGAATACGTCAGAAAGCAGGCACTATGCCAATATTTTTCTGAGGAAGTCCCTCCTACCACATGCTGCTATTGCCATACAAAAAAGCTATGATAAAAGATGTTAATGTTCCTTCACATACTTATAAAGGGTGGTGGTGGGATTGTAAAATCAAACAATGCAGGTTGTGGAAATGCTGCCCAGTGGGGATGAACTGCTAGATGCCACCGGTGATGTGAGCTGCTCCCCTTGGCAATGCCTGGACTCAGTTTATTATATATATATATATATATAATGGGTAGACACAGCCAGAAACTGAGAGGGAAGAGGGTGATAGGGAGAGAGACAGAGAGGCACCTGCAGCACTAGTTCACCTCTCGTGAAGCTTTCCCCCTGCAGGTTGGGGCTGGGGGCTTGAACCTGGGTCCTTGCACACTGCAACATGTGCACTCAACCAGGTGTGCCACCACCCAGCCCCTTGGACTCAGTTTAATGTTTGGGGCTGGGTGTGTGGGAATGTGAGCCACTTCAGAAAGTTTATCTCTCAGACTGTTTTCATGCTTCTGGTTTTTTTTTTTTTTTGGTCTCTCTCTACTTTTTCTCTCTCTCTGTCTCTACACACACACACACACACACACACACACACACACACACACATTTACACTCTTTCACACACTTATATGTAAAGATCAAGATAAAACACTGTCACGGGGAGGATTATGAAATGTCTTCTAGGTACTCCTTGCTTAGGTAAAAAGTTAACTGATGGACTGGGGAGAGATAGCATAAAAGTTATGTATAATTTTCTTGCCTGAGTCTCTGAAGTCCCAGGTTCAGTCCCCCACACATCCATAAGCTGAGTAGTGTTCTGGTCTCTCTGTATCCTTCTCTCTGTATCTCTACCTCTGTCTCAAAAAAATTAAATATTAAAGACAAAGTATTTATTAAAAATAATTTAACTGAGACCAAGAAGAAAAGTGTATAGGCTGAGGTGCTGGACAGAGTGATCTGGAGAACCTACAGGATTCTACCCATTAGTACAGGACAGCTGGAGTGTGGCAAGGCCAGTGTCAGGGCCACCCATGGCAAATCTGTTCATTTGTTAGATTGTTTTTCTTCCACCAAATGCCCACAGTAAGGGCTTGTGTCTGATGTATGCTCCCACAGATGTATGACCCCCATCTTTACTTAAGATTCGGTGTCTCCTTTGCTCGTCTTGAGTACAGCTAGTCTGGGTCACAAGATTGACCATGGAGAACAGGGTGTATGAGTGTGCCTGGCTGTGTCCACATGCCTATGTAGAACTTATGCCTTTTGGTGGAAAGAACTCTTTGTTGTGGTAAACTGTATGCTCTTTAGGTATACAGCTCTGCCTTGACCATGCTGACAAAATGGTTCTCACTCTGATATATTCCCTCATATTTTGGCTAGATCAGGGCAAGGGCCTCTCTGTTCTAATAGCAGGATAGAAGGAGGGTCTATGGGTCCTGCTTCTGAATTTTTTTTAGAAGAATTATACACATATATATTTATTTATTTGATAGGACAGAGAGAACATGGGAGGTGAAGTGGTAGTAGAGAGGAAGAGAGACCCTTGTAGCACTGCTTCACTACTCATGAAACCTCCCCAAACTCATCCCCCTACAAGTGGGGACTGTAGGCTTGAATCTGGGTCCTTACACATGATAAAGCATGTGATCAAGTAGGTGAGCCACTTTACAGCACCTCTTGGCCCCTATCTGGGATCTTGCCCTGTCACCCTACCAACTTCAGCCTCCTGTGGGGGACCTTGAAAGGGGGCTGTGACTTGGAGGTGGAAGAGCTCTCACCCTCCTCACTTGCCAGAGCCTAGCAGCTTCTGGGGTTTGCGTGGTGCTGGGCCCATCCACACAATGACCCACTCTCTCACAATTTGATCCCAGGCCTTCAGAAAGGCCTGTGGGAGCACAGCAAAGGCAACCCTTCTGTAGGAAGATGAAAGCTCACTCCCTAGTCACCTACTGGCATCCCTGTCCCACACTGTGGTTATAGGGAGGAGGCTGTATCCTTTGATAAAGTCACAGCACAAAGGATACTGTACAGGACTCCGAGACACAGTGTCAGGGCCAGGACCCCTCTGCTGCAAGAGCCTGGGAATGAAAAAACTCAGAAGGCTGGGTAGCGAGCCTCCTTCAGAAAAATCTCCAGGAGCAGTGAAAATGGGGCCTCTCTTCCTGAGAACTAAAGCTGTGTCACTTCCTCCATACACAAGATTGATTTAACCCTCAGTGGTGGCAGTGGAATTTAACAGAGTTAGAGATACCTTTGGAGAGGGGGCCCTGGCACTTCGGTCTGGATCCGTCAATGACCTAATTCCTGAAGCTACATTCTATTGAGTTGGGAGTCTCTATTCTGAGGAGTCCTTGTTTTCTGCTTCCATCTCTAGGGTTGCCCTTTCTTCCTTCTTTCTTTCCTTTTTTCCTTCCTTCCTTCTTTCCTTCCTTCCTTCCTTCCTTCCTTCGCTCCTTCCTTCCTTCCTTCCCTCCCTCCTTTCATTAGTGACTTAATATTGATTTACAAAATTACAAGATAACAGGGGTACAATTTGACACTGTTCCCACTACTGGAGTTCTGTGTCCCCATTTTCTTCTTTGGAAACTGCATTAGTTCACCCAAGATTACAGCTATCAACATGTTGACTATCTCTCTCTCCATTTATATATATATATCCTATTTTTCTCTATGCCCTCTCTTCCTTTCCAAATAACACCTACTACTACTTCCAAGTGTACTTCCTTTTTTTTTTTTTTTTGCTTTCTCTCGCCAGGTCCAGATGGAGTTGGAGTTGAAAGCTCTCTTGCCATCTTTCTCTATCATTTCTCCCCTCTGGGAGTATGGATTAAAATTCTTTCTGTGATGCAGAAGGTAGGAGTTCTGGTATCTGTAACTGCTTTTCTGCTGGACAAGGATGTTGGCAGTTCAGTCCATACCCTGAGCCTCTTTCTATCTTTCCTTAGTGGCTAGTGCTCTGGAGAGATGAGCTTCTGGGACACATTGGTGAGTTCTTCTACCCAAAATCATGGTCCCCTAGGAACCTATTTAAAATAGACTTCCTAGTTTCCTATCTCTCTCTCTTTCTTTCTTTTTTGCCTCCAGGGTTATTGCTGGAGCTCAGTGCCTGCACCATGAATCCACTGCTCCTGGAGGATATTTTTTCCTCTTTTTCTTCCCTTTTTGTTTTTTGTCATTGTTTTGTTTATTATTGTTGTTGTTATTGATGTTGTTGTTGTTGGCTAGAACAGAGAAATGGAGAGAGGAGGGGGAAGACAGAGAAGGGGAGAGAAAGATAGACACCTGAAGACCTGCCTTACTGCCTGTGAAGCGACCTCCCTGCAGTTGGGGAGCTGGGAGCTCGAACTGGGATCCTTTCACTGGTCCTTGTGCTTTACGTGACTTTCTAGCTTCTTATAATCCTAAAACCCATAGTCTTATCTGCTCTATTCCCACTTTATAGTTTCTGTTTATTAAACATTTTCTCCTGCCTTATATCTTGTCTCCACTTCAGCCACCAAGTTATGGATGCTACTATGAATCCATCCTGAACTCCCAGGGATGTCCTTTCTAACCTCCCTCAGACTTCAGTATGTTATTCAGTTATCTGAGGAAGGTCAGAGGGGACAGTCTGTTCAGCAATCCTCACCTTCCCAGAGAACTGGCCATTGATATTATGTAAATGTACAAGGGTGGGTCTCCTCTGGATGTATCTGTTTTTTCTCAATGTTCTACTTCTTCTTCTTCTAGCGTTTGCCCTTCTTCTGTAGCCAGTCAACAGCATCAGGTTGAAAGCTGTCAGGAGCTGCTTGTTGCTGGCTTTGAAAGTGACTGGGATCCATGTGGATTCAGTCGGCTAGGAAGGATCGTCAGTTTCCCTCATGTTAGTCTATTGGGTCCATAGGCAACTTTGTTCCAACCTTTCCAGTCTCCCCACTGCTGATTCTTGAACCAGAGTGTTTCTGAAAACTCTCCCAGTGAGTTGTTGAAATTCAGATCTCCAGGCTCCACACAGACTCTGATTCTGCCTGTTGAGCTAGGCTCAGAACTGGAATCTACAGGGTCCACCAGTGTTTCTTCAGGGATCACAGCAACTCTGAGTTGGGCTGTGTCACACATGCTCACTGCTTGTGTGACCTTGGGAGAAAATTACCTGGAAATCATTTTCCTTTCTAGAAGAAGCATTAAATGGCTATCAAAATATTTGCCTTGTATGGAACCTAGGTTTATGCCTGATCCTCACAGCATTAGAGGATGTTTTGGTGCTGTGGTATTTCCCCTTTTCTTTTTAAAATTTTTTATATTTATTTATTTATTTATTTATTTTCCCTTTTTTATTGTTGTAGTTATTATTGTTGTTGTTGCTCTTGTTGGATAGGACAGAGAGAAATGGAGAGAAGAGGAGAAGAAAGAGAGGGGAAGAGAAAGATAAACACCTGCAGACCTGCTTCACCGTCTGTGAAGCGACTCCCATGCAGGTGGGGAGCCAGGGACTCAAACCCAGATCCTTATGCCTGTCCTTGCACTTCTCACCATGTGTGCTTAACCCACTGCACAGCCACCTGGCTCCCGGTATTTCCCCTTTTCTTTCTCTCTGTCTTCACAGCTCTTTACCACTCTACTTTCAAATAGATAGGTAGATAGACAGATAGATAAAGAGACCAAGAGAGTGAAGGAGACTACCATAATGAAACTTCCTTCAGTTTGCTGAAGGGACTGGTTTGAACCTACGTCACACACATGACAGAGCATCATCACTCTATCCAAATAAGCTATTTTTGCAGACCCCCACCCTCTAGCTCATTTTTTCTCTCTTCCTATCTGATAAAGTCAACCTAGAGTAGTGATGCCCTAGAAATTAACAACAAGAAAGTCAAACTTTTCTTGAAGAATTGGCATGACATTAAATACTTAGTGTACAGTAAGCCTTTTAGTAAGATATCTAGTACCTCCTACTTAAACAATACTAAACAAATGTCACAGATGCCATTGTTACTAAGTATATCAATTAATAGATGTTTTGATTAATTTCTTTCAGTCTTACATTGCCCTGATGTGAAAACCTGCCCTCTCTTGTTTTTGTTCTCATGCTATGGATTTTTTTAGTTATCTCTTACCTTTTAAAATAGCCTTGCAACCTATTCTTTTTAACATGGTTAATCATACATTTCTTGATGGGGCCAAGCAATGGTGCACTCAGTTAAGTGCACATACTACCATGTGGAAGGCCTGGGTTGAAGTCCCCACTCCCCACCTGCAAGGGGGAATGTTTCACAAGCAGCGAAGCAGGTCTACAGGTGTGTCTACCTTTCTCTCTCCCTCTCTGTCTCCCCTTCCCTCTCAATTTCTCTCTGTCCTCTCAAATGAAAAAAGAAAGGAAAGAAAAAAGAATTTTAAAAAATGACAACATATTACCATAAGTTTCTCAATGCAATTTCTAGAAAGGTAATCACAGTTACATCTCTATTAAGTTCTTTCTAGAACATAGATTGGTATTTGTGGTGGAATCTTCACTAGGGGCACAGCCTTGTGGAATACATAGTGGTAGAGAGTCCAGCATCCTCTCACCCTTCTTCGCCTGAAAGCATTCAAGTTCACACTAACCAGGTCTATGGCAGGTTGAGAAAGGGACTCTTACCCTCTTGCTATTACTAAAATGACTCAGTGTACCAATGAGTCTTGATAGATGCATTGATGACTTCTTCTCAGTTCTATATCACTTTTATTCCTCCCTTGGGTGCATTCTGTTTTTTGTCACTAGCACCTGTTCTTTTTTTTTCCTCACACAGAAATGTCAACTTTAGCACAGATGTTTAGCTTTCATAATAAAATAGTATTTTTCCTATTTAGGTTAACCCTGGGAAAGGAAAATAGTATTTCCTAAAGTTGAGACTAACTGTCTAAACTCTATCTTAGATTTGGAGATAAAAAATTTCAGGAAGTGTGGTTGATTCCCTTTGCTTTGCTCTCCATGGCTATAAAAACACTTCTTCCCTTGCCTCACCTTCTTGTACCTCTTCCTCCTGCTCCACTGCTGCCTTCATTGTCTTGTAGCTCCCCTGATTGCACTCAGGTACTTGTGTTCTTGCTTATTGTTCTTTTTCCGTCACTCAGTTGGGAATCCCCAATCACTTTTATTTCATCTATCTTTTTTTGCTTCTGTATTGTAATGAGAACTAGGTATGCCAGGCAGTTTGAGTGAATGAAGCCAGAAAGCAAGTAGGACCCAACACCTACAAATTCCTTGGCCAAGTGCCATGTCTAACATCTTCACTAATAACCATTTCCTAGAAGGAGTTTATGCAAACTGTAGACCAAAATGAGCTGCGAGGATATCAGAGTCTTCCCAGATGGTTATACCCACTCCATTTTCATGGTAAGAATACTTGATGTTCCTGTCCTTTGAGCAAGATGAACACTATCAGTGAGAAACATCAACTTGAATATCCAAGGCAGGAAAGGGGATTGTAAGCAGTGCTTGGAGTGGGATGCTTTTGTGTTCAGGCTTCCAGAGCCCCCCAATGGAAGAGGAGGGGTTGGCATTTTTTAAAGGCAGGGGCTGAAAAGGTACCTTCCAATGATGGGATCCTCCCTCTCCTCTGCCACCACCACTTAACATCCAGCCTGCTTGATAGACTTGACCTTGTCTGAAATCACATTCCAGGCAAGCAAGAGGCCCAGAATCAGACTCTGGCTCAGGTCCAGAAGTCAGTAGGGGCCCAGGCTCCAGCTGTGGGAAATGGGGCAAAGGGAGTCCTGGACACCTGACTGGAGAACCTAGGAGACAGCCCTGGGCTGTGTGCCAGGGAAGAGCAAAGGCACCGGAACCACCTTGACACAGAGGGGCTGGCTCCTGGGAACTGGGATGCAGGTTTGGAGTGGGGGGAGTTGGCAGGGAAGAGGTGTTCCCCAAGGCCTGGGGTGGAGTGGTCAGTTTATGGGATACCTCTGGCTTTGCAGTGGGAAGGGAGATGTTAGATGCCCCAAGCTGATGTAGACAAATAAAGATTTCTTTCTGAGATTTTTCTATATACCTCTTCCCCAGCAGGGATGCCAGTCCTTGGTAAATATCCTCTTAGTTGAGGCAGCTACCTAGTTCTTTTTATTGTTTTAATAGTTTATTTATATCATTTTACTGAAAGACGCAGAAAGAAAGACTAGAACATTGCTCAGCTCTGGGTTATGGTAGTGCTGGGAACCTGGTACCTCAGATCCTTAGGCATGAAAGATTTTTGCAATATCATTACACTGTCTCCTTAGGCTTGCCTCATGGTTCTGAGCAAAGGAAGTGCTTGGTGGTGAGGCCAGCACCTTGCAGGCTCAGTGGTGCTCCTTTCCAAACTTTCCTCAACTTTAGGGCCCACCCTGGCTCTTTAATTGGTGCTGAGATGAGCTTTATGTGATCACAGTGGCTGGGAGAAGTGCCCAGGCGTTTCAGCATTTACTGGGGGATACATTTGAGAGCATGTGTAGCCCTGGGAGCCCCATTTTACAAGAGATCTGGTCAGTGCTGAGTGGGGCCTCAGTACTCTCCGTTCCTTGCCTCTCCCACACTCAGCCTGGTGGGCGGCTTCAGCCTGAAAGTAAGAAAACATTCCAGCCTTTGCCCATTAGCTTGACTCTTGATATGCCTCATAAACTATTCATAAAACAAAACACAATCTCAGTCCAGGCTGCTTCCCCATCTTCCTTGTGCTCCAGGGTTATTTTTCCCCATCCCAGTCAGTCTACACTCTCCACCTTCCTGGTTAACCCTTTGGAGCCTCGCTTAAAGAGGCATTGCAGCCCAGTAGGCACAACATGGCAGCACCCTTCTCTCTGTCTCCATCACCTGCTCTGGTGAGCACTCTGTCTTTCTGCATGAGCTATGACTTTCCCCTTTCTTTTTGAGCCTCAGTGTCAGGATCATTTAAAATGCTATTTGGGGAGGCAGTCTCTGTTGTGTCCTTTAGGCCCATAGCCAGATGTTTTGGTCCTGGAAAGGATGGAGAAGGCTGTGTTGCCATAGGGTCCCAGGCTCATCTTCTGCTCATGGATACAAGGTAGAACTATTAGAAGAAGACCACTTGTGGTGACTCAGGGAACTAGAAATCAAACTTAAAATTGGTGCAACTTCCTTTCAATGTATAGTAACCTTAATTACTAGAGTCTTTGAAACAGACAGTAGACTCAAAGCTGGACTTGGAAACTTTCTTTCTAGATGACCTCCAAAAGCCTTATTTTTTCTCATCCATTCATCCATCCACTTATCCGTCCATCCACCCATCCATGCATCCATTCATCTACCCAGTCACTCATCCCAAAAACAATGATATTAGGCACTGAGTCAGTGAGTTTCTGTTTTTATGGTACTAACACTACGATAAGCTAGGATAATAAGAGCTCTTACCTCACAAGGAGTATCAGTATCTAGTTGACAAAGCTACATGAAATTGTCGTTTTTTGGTAAGCAATTATATTAATCGTGTTATATGGCTTAAGACAATAGCCAAGTGCTTGACACTTAGTGGTCTTCATCTGTTAGGGAAAGACATGAATGTACTCTGGTGAATATTACACTCTCACATGCTCTTCAATTTTAATGAAACTCCAAATGTTCAGTTCACTTGATGAAAAATGCAGTTGAAATCAGGTATTATTTACAGCTCATGGTTTTTTTTATTAAGTGTTAGGAGCCTATGAAAGCTTGTGGAGCAGCTGACAGGAAGTAGTTTGTTGAGTTTTACTCTGTGTTTTAATGCACCCATGCACTAGACCATATGATCAATATTTTAAAACATGCTGACTCTTTTTTATTGAGCAAGTAGGTAGAGCTTCAAACAAGATTTGCCTTATTCAAAGCATTGTAGGGGAAGGGGAGTTGAAGAGGAAGACCCTGGGTTAAACATTTATGTCTGCTAGGCCACTATTGTAACCATGTTTACTAAACCCCCTCCCCAAGTGTTTGAAATAAATTTCATACAATGAGTCTATTCTATCCCCTTCAGAATATATACAAAGGTAGGTGTCTAGACTTCCTGGTTTGCAAAAAAAATTAAAAACCTCAGTTTTTAATGTTTACTTGTTTTCAGGTGCAGTGAGAGATGTTAAGAAAACATTGGAGAGGCTTCTCAGAGACTTGTGCTGCTGTGGTGTTTGGTTTTCCTGGACTTTAACGCCATCACTAACAGTGACTTCGGCGACTCAGGATTGAAAATCTGTGACCTATGGCCAGAAGACTTGGCTTTGAATCTTGTTTCTCACAGCTTCTGGGAATATGACTTTAGGCAAGGTCATTTTTATCTTTGAATCTGATGTCTCCATTTGTAAATTGAGCTTAATAGTGGAGTCATAGCTGTGGTGGTTTGGAGTAATAAGTGGGAGAGAATTTGAAAAATATTTATTAAAGTATAAGCACACATATTGAGCAATCAGTTATAGTTACTACTACCAGTGGTACTATGGGACTGGCAAAACAACTCACTTGGATAGTGTGCTGCCTTGACATGTGCACAATCCAGTGCAGGCACTGAGCCCCAGCAATAACCCTGGAGGCAAAAAAAAAAAAAAAGAGTGAGAGATATCAGAATACTACTCAGTTCTGGTTTATAGTAGGGCTGTGGGGTTGAACCTGGGACCTCAGAGCCTCAGGCATGAAAGTCTGCCCATCTCTGTTGTACACTTTTAAGTTTTCAATATGCTCAGGGGATTGAATTTGGGACTTCTAGGAATGTAAGTGTTGTGCTTTAATATACTGAGCTCTTCCCCCAGCCCCATTGGGGCATATTTTTTATACCAACATTTACTCTTAGAATAAAAAGCCTTGAAAAAGTGTTTCCAGAAAATATCTTTTTGTCAGGAAAAAAAATCAGTGTGAACTATGTAAAAGCACATCAGAATCTATTTTGCTTGGCTCATAGTCAGAACTGGGCAGGTTATTTGGTCCTTTGGCCACACATACAGTCATGAGCCTCATCCTAGAATTGCTGCTCTCCTGTTTCTTTACACCTCAGCCTCTCCTAACCCCACCTCCCAAGCCCCAATTTCCATCATATTGCTTGTGGAGCACTGTTATGGTTAAAAGTCACCTGTTGCCAATGATGGGAAACCAATTATTGAAAGAATGCTGCATAACAAGCTATTCTGATATTCAAAGACTAAAACAAACTCGAGGGGAAAAAAAGTAACCAAACCATAGACTAAAAACTAGGATTGTTATCAGAAGGAGAAACACTGGACCTTTGGTGGAGGTTGTGGTAAGTTGTGTATACACACACACACACACACACACACACACACATACACACACACACACACACACACCATGAAACTACATCCCTACAATCTTGTAATGGTGTAAATCAGTGTTAAATCACCAATGATAATAAAATATTTTGAGAAATAACTCCAGAACTTAAAATAATAAGTGGCTATTTAGCTGACAAGTTTGTGAGCCAAACATTTCTCTTAAGCTTAACTGTGATTGACTTGCCTTGGGCTGGGTTGTCATTGGTTAGGGACAAAATGGCAATAGGACTATGTGTGTTCCATCTAACTAGCTAGCTTCCGTCTATTCTCATGGCAATGATAGCAGTATAAGAGTAGCCAAGTTCCATCATAAGACTATTTTTGTGCCTGCTCACAAAGACCACCAGTTTCAAAGGGTGCTTCTTTTGTGAAAGATATTTCAAATTCAAGTGATGAAGTCATGCATATAACAAGGAAAAGAATATCAGAAGTGATGATGAGTTTATGTACTAATCCACTTAAAACTGCCTTATCTCTAGTCATTTTCTCAGATAACTGGGGTTGGGAACAGCTCACCTGGTAGCACATATAACCACGTGGGAGGATTTGGCTTTGAGCTCCTCAGTGTACCATGCATGGCACCAAAGAAAAGTTCTATTGAGTGACAGAGTGATGCAGTTGTGTCTCTCCTTTTCTTTCTCTCTCTGTTGCTCCTATCTTTCTTTAGCTGATACTAAAAGGAGGAGGAGGAGAAGAAGAAGAAGAAGAAGGAGAAGGAGAAGGAGAAGGAGAAGGAGAAGGAGAAGGAGAAGAAGAAGAATAGCTGAGTCTATCAGGAGTAGTGGTGGATACACACACACACACACACACAAATGGGCTGTTAAAAAAGTCACAACACAGCTTTGCCTAAAAGAACATAGAAAAGTATCATGACTTCTGACAACCCAATGCATCCATCACAATTGCTTTCATGTGCTCAAATCAGGTGTTTCATGTTGTCCTTTACCTCAACTTACCATGGTGCTGATTTCTTTCTCAAGTCATTTGTCCTCACTGATAACAAAGATGATACCAAAGATGATAATTAGTTTTATATTTATGCCACCAGCATCACATCTCAGTATAGAAAAATCCCAGTCAGCAGGCCAGGCAGTGGTGAATCTTGTTAAACATATACATTACAATGCACAAGGATCCAGGTTCAAACTCCTGGCCCCTACCTGCAGGGAAAAAGATTTCATGATTCTTAAAGTAGGGCAGTAGGTGTCTTTCTATCTCTTTCCCTCTCTATTCCCCTCTGCCTTCTCAATTTCTCTCTGCCTCTATCAAATTACTTAATTAATTAGTGATAAAAATGGAAAATCCCAGTCTATCTTGTTGCTCCAGTATGTGTCATGTACCCATTCATAAATCAACCTTGCAAGCTAGGAAATTGACAGTTCTTACTGGCCAGAGGTGTACAGATACACAGGGCCTGAGAAAGGCAGGACCAGATGGAAATGTTAGGGAGGTTGGTTTCCTTAAGGATATCTGGCTTGTCCTTCCCAGAAAAGAGGTAGTAGATGCCAGAAATGGAAACGATAGATTTCTGCAGAAGGCAGACTCTGGAGGAGCTTATACGTGTCTTGCATGCCAAGATTCTATTATACAAGAAATACAGAATTGAGAGTAGCCAGACACTCTAGAAGATTTGAAAGAGGTTTTTTGTCTACAGTAGAGAATAGTAAATTCATGGTAATCTAGAGAGTAGGAGAGGGGGCAGTGAGTAAAACGAATAAATGGAACAAAAGGATAAATGGGAAGATGAGAAAAAGGGGATGAAGAAACCAAACTAGAAGGGGAGGGGTGATAAAGAGGATCGGATTGCTTCTCATCATACTCTGCTTCTGATCATCTGGTTTCCAGACCAGGACCATACCAGATTGCTACAAATCCTCTGTCAGTGTCCTCAACTTCAATATAGGCCCTAAAATATGTGTCTGGTCTGTCACATGGAACTGCCATTTCAAATGGTCTAAGGCATACAAATGCTCTTTATAAAACATTCATGGGGCTGGAGAGGGGGCTTGTTGGCTTGGGTGACTGCCTTGTTCCCATACTACATGGTAGTGTCATAGCACCATAGCTTCCTCAGTGCTGTGTTGTCTCTTCTTTTTTATAAATTCATTTTTTATTATTTAATATTGATTTACAAAATTGTAGATAATAGGGGTGTAATTTCATATGGTTCCCATCACCAGAGTTCTGTGTCCCCATCCCTTCCTGGGAAATTGTAGTATTTCTCCCTCCCAAGGTCACCAATATGGACTGATTCTACAACTCTCTCATGGGAGTCCGGCAGTAGCGGAGCAGGTTAAGTGCAAGTGGCGCAAAGTGCAAGGACCAGTTAGGATCCTAGTTCAAGCCCTGGCTCCCCACCTGCAGGGAAGTCACTTCACAGGTGGTGAAACAGGTCTACAGGTGTCTCTCTTCCTCTCTATCTCCCCCTTCTCTCTCAATTTCTCTCTGTCTCTATCCAATAACAAATAAATAAATAAAAATTTTTCTGTCACATTCTGCCTTGCACCCTTACATCATCATTGTAGCCAAAATAAAAATACATATTTTCTTAAATTCTGTGAAATCTAACACAAGCACAGGTCTTCTAGAATACCACCTCCTAACCCCCTCCCCAAGTATTAGAAAGTATGGCAATAAGAAAACGCTAGAAAGGCATGCCCACAGGCAGAGTGGAATAACAATGTTTTAGACCAGGCTCTGTCAGTCCTATGAGATGGAACCTGTACACATTGTTTAAAAAGAAAAGAAGGCATTGTTTCAAGTATCCAGACTGTGCTAGAGGCAGAAATGGAGCTAGCTGGCCTCAGACAGTACTAAAGCCAAGGATTTAGTTGACTTAGAACTAGCTGATCTTTTTTGTTTGTTTATTTTGCTTCACACTGCATGTTTCCATCTTCCTTTAGACATTTTAGAGGAAAGAGGGATGGAGAAATGCAGTGTTTATTTTCCTTTATTAGCATTCACAATGCTAGGAACAGAGACAAAATCCCTGGCAATATCTCTAGCCAGATTTGAGTCATGTACTTACTGAGAAATAAATCTTTATGACCAAGGAAGCAAACTCTGTTACCAGAAGAGAGACTGGGCAGACTAAAGTCATAAACATTGGTAGAACTCTCAAGATAGGAAAGTTCAGTGTAGTCATCGCCTGAGATCCTATTCAGTGAATTGTTGGGTTGCTCCATAGATACTATGGGTCTAGAGCTCTAAGGGACCCTCTGTTGCCATCTCTGGCCACTTCCATTGGGAAAGTCCTTAATACTCTCCAAGACCTTGCCCTTGCTACAAACTAGCACTAGTTAGGACTGCCCCACTCTCCAAAGGGAGGCTGGGTCATCCTACTCTGTGACTTTAAGAGGACTGGTCCTCCAATGTGTACAGCATAGAATGTCCTCAGCTGTGGCCATGGACTATGAGCTCAGACTGCACTAAATATGAATATACATGGACCCTGGGTCAGATTGATATGGAAACTAGTTAAATATATATATATATTTTTTTCCAAGTATGAGAGCCACTCTTTGCCCTAACCCAACTCTCAAGTAACACTCATACCACCCTTTTGATAATATTTCTAGTTCACCTCCATGTTAGCTATCAAGTTCAAGCAAAGCTTACTAACATCCTGAGTTCCTAATATTATACCTAAAATAGAAATCCTAGCTTGTTTCCATCCTAGGTTCCCTATAATTACTGGCTCCAATCCTACTTTTAGTCACTGTTTATTAAGTACTTTGTCCTGCATTATAGCTTACCACCTTTCAGTTACCAAGCTTCAGTTGTTACCATGATCCCATCCTAGCCACCCTCAGTAGATGACCTTGCCAACCTAAGGCAGGCTGGCCATATGGATCAACTGGCAAAGTCCATGTTTAGCAGAGAAGTAATTAAAGAAGGGAGAACTCCTTTCTTCTGCACTCCAAAAAGAATTTTGGTCCATATTCCTAGAGGGGGAGAAATGTTAGGGGAAGATGACCAGAGGGTCATGTAATACCATATAATAATCCTCACGTGTGTAATACTCCCTCAATGGTTCACCTCCATTTTTGAATGTTAACACATATGTTTAGCTGCTGACGTGACTCAGAAGGTCTACCAAATATTAATAGCATGCTTTGAAGAAGAGAAAGTGAAATTCTTCATTTGGTCCTGGGTCCCTGTGCCAACACTTCACCTCACCTCAGAAGTGTCATCTGAAATCATTACTTCTAGGTAATTGCTATATCTGCCAATGAAGTGAGCACCAGTGGTCCAGGGTACTTCATGCTCAAAATAGCAATTGACAAATATGCTGTTTATTACACTCACACATGTTTGTAATCAAGGTGCAACTCTTGGATGAGAAGCAAAAAAACTATAATTTGATTCTTAGCATCATCGTTGTCCTCTATGCATTTAAATAGTTTTATTTATCTTCTTTTCCATAAAGAATCTCCCATATTGCAAATTTATTGAATGGTTAATGGCCTAAAAGTATGGGGTTCATTATAGAGAGATGTATTTATTGCAGTGTTAATTAAATAAAAGCATTGTAATTTTTCTAAATTGAACAATTATGTTCATTTAAACATTTTAAACTTGAGGGGAAAATCTTTTATATACTAATTGAGTTGCCTAATGAAAAGCATGTGTCATGGAAATTTAAATCAAAACAAATACTGAAATAATTTGAACGATTTGAAAAAAATATATAAAAGGCCTCTCTCCATCTTTATTAGAGACTCTCTAATGACCAGCTTACTTTCAGAACTCATGACCTCTGAACAGAGTGTAAGATTTCAGAGCCCCTCGGCCACCTTCACATACCAGCTGGCCAACCCTGCGACATCAAAGTTGGGGTTGGCTACCAGCCTCAGCCCCTGACACTCTGGCTGTTAGCCTGGATCCTGACAGGCTGGCATGAGGCCTGTAGGCTGAGCTGACAGCCTTTTCTGCAGAGCCTGATGAATGGTTTCTGGCAATGAGGGGCTGCAGTCAGACTGCCTGTGAGAGCAGTACCCCATCTACAAAAACATACACAGTGTGGATCCTAGCTTGCTGGGGTCAGTGCTGCTGAAGTGATATCCGCAGAAAGGATCCTCATTTGCTTTTGGAATTCCAACCCTGTCCTGGTCTCTGTCAGGCTTTGAGGCACTGGTGCAAAAATGGCAACACTGTCAGCATGAAAGGTATTATTAGCTTCTTTGGTGAGGTCTAATACCCCATCGAAGACTTCTTGCTGCCTATGTTTTGTGGCTCAAGTCCACATTTCAGTTATTTAGAGCTAAGTCCTAATCTAACATTGAGATGATAGGAAGGAGTGTGGAGAGAGAGAAAAACAGGCACATTTTTCAACAAGATACTCATTTCCTGATTCCACAGAAGGATTTGTGTGGAATCCTGGGTTTGCCCACATCTTGTTCTCCTGTTTTGAAAGAGCATTTAGTTTAGCTCAACTCCATTAATGTGGCATCTGGGACACATGGCAAGGTGCAAGAGTGTTGTCTTCCATTTACTGACACCTAGAGTTTACTGGGATTATCAAAAGGCTTAAGGATAAATCACTGTACTAAAACCTCCAATTATTAAAAAGTAGCAACAGTAAGTTTCTTTGGAATCAATTCCTACTTGTCTTATCCTTTGAATAAAATTTTAGGAACATGTCTATCTAGTTAATCTGGTATTTAGTAATAATCCTCATGTTAAGTAAATACATCAATAAAAAAAGGCTTGTGGCAGGTTATGTAGAAAATGCATACCCTCTAATTAGGCATATGATCCAGGCATCACTTTCTTCTGTTCCATTTCAAAAGAATAGAGATGAACTCTTATTTATTTATTTATTTTATTTTATTTTTTTATTATCTTTATTTACTGGATAGAGGCAGTCAGAAATTGAGAGAGATGGGAGGGATAGAGAGAGTGAGAGACAGAGAGACCTGTAGCACTGCTTTACCATTTGTGAAGCTTTCTTCCTGCAGGTGGGGACTGGAGGCTTGACCCTGGGTTCTTATGCATTATAACATGTGTGCTCAACCAGGTGTGCCACCATCCGGCCCCTAGAGATAAATTCTTTTTTTTAATACCTTTTAAAAAACATTTATTTATTCCTTTTGTTGCCCTAGTTGTTGTCGGGCTGAGCTTCACTGACTGGAGACAGACGACCAGGGACTCATGGTTGAGCTGTACGCAGTATCTCTTTATTCATGCAGGACACAGTGCAATCTATACCAAGCTAGACTAAACTAACAACTAATTAAAACGAACAATGTTGTCTTTATATATACTTCCCAAGTAGGGTGTGAACAGGATGTGACGCAGAGAGGGTGGAGAGAAAAGTGACTGGTGAAAATCAGGGTGTGACAAGGAGAGGATCAGGGTATGACAAGGAGAGGGGGTGGAGCAGGTGAGAATTCTACCACTAAACCACCAATGCCCTGGAGGGAAGCTGGTGCTTTATGTAAATGTAAAAGTGATTTATGTAAATAGATGGCAGTGGTTATGTAAATAGAATACAGTGGTTATGTAAATAGAATGCAGTGTTAAGCAGGGGGGATTTAAACCAAATGAAACAGAAGGGATTTTTAAAAGCAGAATTAGAAGATACCAACAAGTTGTTTTATTGTAGTCATTGTTAGATAGGACAGAGAGAAATGGAGAGAGGAGGGAAAACAGAGAGGGGGAGAGAAAGATAGACACCTGCAGATCTGCTTCACTGCCTGTGACTCTACTCCCCTGCAGGTGGGGAGCTGGGGGCTCGAACCAGGATCCTTATGCCGGTCCCTGCACATGTGCTTAATTCCGCCCAACTACCTAGAGATGAATTCTTAAGGTCAACTCTCTAGGGTCCAGGTGATAGATAAGGCAAACACTCAGTGTATTGGAATGTATACCCCTGGTTCAGCCAAAATTTGGGCAAGAGAATCTCCAGGTTTTATTCAATTCCTTAAGAGTCCAGTCCTCATATTTTAACGATGACTCTTTAATCACTATCAGGCCATTCCACCAGCTGGGGCCCTAATCGTGGGGTCCTGAGATTCCCAAACAGACTTGATGGGCCTAGAACTCGAATAAATCCCTCTCTCCATTGTTACCAGTCATTTCTATTAGGAACAACAAAATAGACCCTTTGTGGACTTCCATAGGACCTTGCTCTCAACTTGGATCAACAATGGTAGAGAATGTTCCATCCTCCGAAGGGAGGATGGACAACATATTCTGTGCTCCACCTGAGGAACATGGGTTGATACTGGGGCAGCGCAGAATGTTCCTACTCGTGACCACAGAATGTGAGCTCAGATCTAGAGGGATGCAGAGGTCACACAGGCTCCTAAGCTGAATATGGGCCCAGGATCACATCAAATTGATGGGGTTTACAATCAACAATATTTATCCCCCTTTCCCACCACTAGACCTCCATATCCCATCCCCTCCCCTGATAGTTTACCTATTCTTTATCCCTCTGGGAGTATGGAGGTCTGGTGGTGGGAATTGTGCAAAGTTGCCCTTTTATCCTATGGTTTTGTCAATGTTTCCTTTTTATAAATAAAAAAATTTTTTTAAAAGAGTCCAGTCCTGGCTTTGACTTTTGATATGTCTGGAAAGTAAAAGACCAATCAAAGAAGAGCCATATGAACATGCTCCATGATTCCCACTTCCTAACCACCATTTATTTCTTTTTTTCTTTCTTTTTGATAGAATGAGAAACAAAACACACACACACACACACACACACACACACACACACACACACACACACACACAGAAAGAGAGAGAGAGATCAAAGAGGAGAGACGCCTGAAGCACTCCTTGAGCCCAAGTTCTTGCACATAGCAATATGTGTGTTCTTCTAGGTGAGCTGCCACCTGGCACTTTTATAAAAGGTTCTTTCCTTTGACCACCTTCTCTAAGTTGCCCATCATCCAATTGCTCCTGTTTCCACTCAGTTTGTGATTACTTCATTCCCTTTATTTTGGTCATTTTTTGGAAGGTGATAGACAACTAGCTCAAGGTTCAGGGTGATTTAGAAGAAAAATCTTGAGAGATTTGATAATAATCTGATCCATATTTTATTGCTAGTAGCCTCCCTATTCAGTTGTGAGATTACTTCTGAAATTTCCAAGTTCCTTGTGGAAGGAATATTGAGGAGTGATGACAATCCTAACAACAGTTTACTTAATATGAGCTACATAGTGCATGAATGATCTGGGATTTGTGTTCAAATAACTTATCTCCAGACTTCATACTTTTCTATTCTGCACAAGCTCCATATCACATTGCTCTTTAAACACTAACTGTGCAAAAGTCTTCTGATTTGTGACATAAGAAGTTCCTTGTAAACCAATAATATCTCCCCCTCCTCTCTCAATTTCTCTCTGTCCAATCCAATAAAATGGAAAAATTGGCTGCCAGGAGCAATGGATTCACAGTGCAGGGACCGAGCAGTGACCCTAAAGGCAAATAAATAAATAAATAAATAGAGAAAAGAAAAAAAAAGGAAGAAAAGAAAGAAAGAAAGAAACCACAGCACCATTGAGGCTTCCAGTAGAAGTAAGGATCGAATCTGGCTTGGGAACATGGCATAGCAGCACACTATCCAAGTGAACTATTTCATTATCCTCTTTTAAATATTCTTGAAAAGGACGCATGAGTTTGCATCCTAGATAGTGCAGCAGACACCCAATCACCTCTAAATTAAGACAGAGTATAAAATATGACAAAAGGAAAAAAGAGAAAAAAGAAAAGGGAAAGAAAAAAGATAGTGTTAAAAGGAAGGAGAGAAGAGGCCAGGTGCGGTGGCACATCTGGTTAAGCGCTCAGATTAAAATACACAAGGACCCTGGTTCAAGCTCCAGGTCCCCATCTGAAGAGGGAAAGCTTCACAAGTAGTAGAACAGGGCTGCAGGTGTCTCTGTCTATCTCCCTTTCCCCTCTCAATTACTCTCTGTGTCAATCTAATAATCAATAAAATAAAATAAAAATTAAAAGAAAAGGAAGGAGAGAATTTACTTAATTGCAGAGAAGAAAGAATGGCCATTGAGAAGTAGCCATGTCTAAGCCTGGCTGTGGAGGATAATGAGGAGCCCCAAATATGACACCTATGCTGTCATGATGAATATAAAGGGATGTGGAGAAGGCATGTTTTCTTTTGAAAGGTGTTCTCACCAAGTGATGAAATTTTAATTGAAAAAAAAACTGAAGTTAATACAAACTAAGCAGTCTGTAGTCTACAAATTAAATAAAATACCATTCTCAAATTGTTCAGGCTACCCACACACTACTCTCTGATCTAGATGCTTGATAATGTTTTTTCCTGGCATGGGAACCAAAAAAAAAAAAAAGATCTATCAGTTTCTATGTTGCAATTTCTCTTGGAATTCAACTTTAAAGGGCAATTATTTATCTTATTGAACTATTAGCACCATTTAACTCCCAACTAGTGAAATGTCTTCCTTTATCTACCTCCCTTCAACAGTCATAGTTATCATGCCCCTCCTCCCCATACACATCACAAACTGAACTGCTAAATAAGCTTATACAAAAATGTCTGGGAGTTGAGGGGCATTTTTACTGAAACCTTCCCCACTGCCTGTTGGATTCTTCATACTATCTAGGTATTATTCTTAATGGTTCTTCAATGACAGACAGATCACCAACATTGTAGAAATTGCCTACATGACAAAAAAGTCAGAAATTACTAAGCAGTTTCAAATTTCATTTGTACCCATGTAATTGAATGAAATCATACAAAAATTGGGAATCTATTGTATGTTCTTTGCCCTTCAATGTGACCATAGTTCTGCATTCCAAATAGAAAGGCCTTGCTTTAGAAATCAGTTAATGGCTTGACAAATGTTTGATTCAGAAGTTTGGCTTGAACCTCAAGGGACAGAGACTAGAGAATAATTCAGATTTATTCAACATGCTGCTGGGTCACAGAAGGGAGGGAGAGAGGGACAAGTTGAGTTACCCTCCCAGGGAAGGCTGACCACCAAGCACAGCTTTCATTTTTATTTGCAAAAATTCTAGCCTCACTCTTTCTTTCTATTTTTCAAGTCATATTCTCTTTCTGCATTGCAAATTCACACGCTTATTTTAAGTCCAGGTGAAGAGTCAGCACCTCAAATCTTGTTTCAAGGCCAGAACATAGAGTAGTCGCCTATCCAGTGATGACATTGCTTAGATGAATTGGGTTCTGAAAAGGTGTTTGAAGCAAGAATAAATTAAAAAGTGAGTGGTTACACATGTGTAGCTGACTCTTTTTGTGAGTCTATAAAATGGAATGTGTTAAGACTGCCATTTTCCTCTAGCTTGAATGGAGGCCCAGCCAATGCCTTGGATGTCTAGGGCTGGTGTTAACCATTCTGTCTGAGTTGAGGGAGCAGACTCCACCTCAGGATCCCAGTCTAGGGTTTTCATTGGTGAGAAACACAAGTACAAAGGTAATTATTTGACCATTTGAGTGCTGAAATAGTGCTTTTTTTCAAGCACAACCCCCCCCCCCCCCTTTTTAAATCATTGCCAAGGCTGTGCTGCTCTAAGATAAATTTTTTTCAGATAGAGACAGAGTGGGAAAAGGACCCCACAACACCCCAAACACTCCCCGGTGTGGTGGAAACTGGGCTCAAACCTGGGTCATGGGTATGAAAAAGCAGGAGTGCTTCCAAGTGAGCTGTCTTGGAGCCCATGCCCCCCCCCCCCCCCCGCCGTCTTTCTCTCTTTCTTTTTAATAAAGCCTCTATCTATTTTTTCTGAACCAGTAGTAGTCATAACAGTCATCCCTCTTCTGAGGAGAAACGAGCTATCAGTTTTTCTCAGGCTTGAGCATTCTCCCACCTGTCCTCAATTTAATGCACAAATGAAAGCACATAAATCTTTGTGACATTTTGGCAGAAAGCACCTACTTCAGATGACTCCTTCAGGAAACTCGGAACCCAGGTGTTTGGTTTTTGCATAAACTTTTGCAAAATGAGAATTGTAAGATGACTACACACACACACACACACACACACACACACACATAAACACACACACACACACACCTCTACCTCCTCCAAAAGGTGGTTGCGCATGAAATGTGATGAGCCAGAGGGATGCAGGTGGGGGTACAGGGCTAACACGTGTGCAAACCTAATATATCTTTTCTTCACCTTTGGTTGGACCCAGACAGTTAAATTATAATTACAGCCCCATCTGGAGGGGGTAGAAAGCAAAAGACTTCAATGCTCTAAGTCTTTCAGCCATGGGCACTTTGAGGTAAAATAAACATGTGTTCCATGTTCAAATTGGCGTCAAACTCAACAAAAGTCATGAAAGATGGGATCCTTATCAAGGAGCCAACTGTGAAAGGACAGGACAGAAGGATAGCAACAACAGGAAAAATAATCAAATGGTTAGTTACTTCCCTCAACCCAGTTGGCTCAGGGAGGCTGCTCCAGCCTACCTTCCAGGGATAGAAATCCTCCACCCTTAGAAGAACTTGTGGTTGATTGGTAAAATTGCCCAGTCTGGTGAGTAGAATGAGATGATGCTCTGCCCTGGTTGGAGAATCTGATCTCAAAAAGGTAGATAACCCAAGATGAGTCATAGCCATCCATGGAGTGTCTTCATCTGCTCATCTTCTCCAGTCACAAAGTGGGAAGGTTATAATATTAAAAGCCTTTTAGTGACCATATTTTCTGTCTTCTGAAAGAATCCAGTCTTGTCTGAGGGAATGAAGGCAATGCAGGGAGAAGCAGAGGGTGTCAAGGACAGAGAGCAAGTTCTGATGACTTGGGTCATGGTTGCAGCCATCTTTGAAGTCAGCTCATGCCATCATTTCTGGCTTGGTTATAGATGCCAAGAAGTCCCTCCTCCCTTATTTTTTTTTTCTACTCTAGTTCCAGTTCTCTGTACCTCACTAGAAGAACTCATTTTGACCCATCAATCATAAAATGGAGTGATAACAATTTTGCTTTTGTTTGCCTTAATTGTATTAGTGCTAATAATAATTACTGATATTTACTAATGGAATCTAGAGAACTGAAACACACAAACTTGCAAATAAGAACAAGTTGCCAATCTTATCTCTAAGACTTTGTGAAAACTGTGGTGGTTATTATGGGTGGTGGGGTGGGTTAAGGTTGATACAGAACTTTGATGGTAGATGTGGTGCGGAAGTATTACCATGCTATCTCATATTCTTCTAAACTGCTATTAAATTACTAATAAACTTTAAATGATTGCTGTTCTTTATTGAAAGTGAACTTGAAAACCAGGCTCCAGAACTTAGTCTCTTAAAGACCTCCCTCTAAACTTAGCCTTCCTATATAGAAATCACACAGGTGGGGAGCATCCAATATACAACTACATTTTTTTGCATGAAAAAGGACTGATGTTAGAGGATGTGTAGATAGATTACAATGAAATGTATAGATATTTACCTGTATCACAGCCAGGAACAAGTAACAATTGTATATCTCTTACTAAGGGAAACTTCAAATTATTGTAGCTTTTTTGCATTGCAACCTATTTTTTTTTCTTGAAAGTAGTGTCTTAGATAAGAGAAGAATGAATGAGTGAATGAATGAATTAGTGAATACTTTTACTAACCCATAAAGCCTTTGAAGGTCTCTCAGTGGCCCTCAGACTTATGGGGGTGGTCACCTGCAGAATTTATTGACAGATTTTTTTTTTTTTGGTTTGGTATTTTGATGGAATGAGGGCTGAGCCTGGTTCAACAAAAAACCTTGTTGCATTTCTAACCAGTTGCCCAGGTGATGCTCTTCTTGCTCAACTGGACATCCCACTTAGCACAAATGACTGCTTTGTAAGCACATGGAAAGCATAAAGTCAGTTCAATAAAATGTATCAGTCAATTTGATCAGTCAGACACCTTGTATTGCTGATAGCAATGCAACTTGTATTATCTAATGGTCAAATCAAGGTTAGCATATTCCAGAGGCACTGAGATTGAGAAAAAATGACACAGAGATAATTGAAAATTTTTATAAGCAGAAAAATATTAAACTACTTTTTAAGTTTATTATAGAAAAATTTCAGGTGCGATGTTACTTGTTATTTGTTGTCTAAATTACCACAGCTCCACATTACTACTATTTGGAGTTAGATGGTCACAAATGGGTGTGCCTTCATATGTACTGTTTTTCCCTGTTATCAGATACAATCAGGAATGATCTCAGTGTTTTCCTTTATGTCAGCAAATATTTGTCAGGCAGATGAGTTTTAGTGAAGTAAGCAGATGTCATTTGACTATCAGTTATCTTGTTTTTTTTTTACTATAAATTATTATTTTTAAGAGATTTTTAAAATTTATTTATGAGAAAGATAGGAGGAGAGAGAAAGAACTAGACATCACTCTGGCACATGTGCTGCTGGGGATTGAACTCGGGACCTCATGCTTGAGAGTTCAAAGATTTACCACTGCACCACCTCCTGGACCACTACTATAAATTATTTTTACTAAATAGCCTAAGGTTTGATCCAACAAGAGGATATTTGGCTAATTTTGATCTAAAGATGTAGGGCTATCAGATGAATTTGAGGCACTTGTCTTTTTTATTATTTATATTGGCATAACACTGGTTGACAGGATTATCTAGGTTTCAGTTCTACTCACATATCAACTACTAGTATATATCAATATCTACATTATGTTTATCACCAAAATTCAAGTGATTCTCCATCATCATATGCAGCTATCCTCCACTACTCATGCACATAGCTACTTCTTTCTTTTCTTCTCCTCTTCCTCTCTCTCTCTGACTCTCTCTCTCTCTCTCTTTCTCCTTCCCAGCCCCTCTCTCTCTCATAACCAGGCCCCTGCTCAACTCTCTGCATGGGATAGAATCCAGGACCTCAGGCATGAAAGTCTACTTGTATAACCATTATACTATCTCCCCTGCCTTCTTTTTAATACAAAATAATGGCTTGAAAATGCTCCTCTCAGCTTCCCCAGAGACACACCCTACTAGGGAAAGAGAGAGGCAGACTGGGAGTATGGACCGACCAGTCATGCCCATGTTCAGTGGGGAAGCAATTACAGAAGCCAGACCTTCTACCTTCTGGAACCCACAATGACCCTGGATCCATGCTCCCAGAGGGATAGAGAATGGGAAAGCTATCAGGGGAGGGGGTGGGATATGGAAGTTGGGTGGTGGGAATTGTGTGGAGTTGTACCCCTCCTACCCTATGGTTTTGTTAATTAATCCTTTCTTAAATAAAAAAAGTAAAATAAATAAAAAAAGAAAGAAAATGCTCCTCACCTGAATATTTCTTAGACCAATTCAGTACGTTCCAAATATATTTAAAATATATTCTACATGGGTCCAAAAAGGATGAGAGAGGACCTAGTGGGGGTTATTATTGTTATATGGAAAACTGAGAAATGTTATGCATGTACAAACTATTGTATTTACTGTAAACATTAATTACCCAATAAAGAAATTAAAAGAAGGATCCATGAAAAAAAAAAAGATATTCTAATGGACCAATATGGACACAAAGCAAAGAAATACATTTTATAGAACCTAAGGTGCTATTCTCTTTCTTTCTCTTTTTCTTCCATCTTCTTTTTTTTTTTCAGCATATCATCAACTCGAGTTTTCTCATCTCCTAATGTTATTTCCATGTTTGATGTCAGGGCTATGCTGTGCTCATAAAGTGAATTAAAATAGTGTTTTCTTTCTTTAAACTCTGAGTTTATATATATTTGCTATTATTTCTTTTTTAGATGTCTGGAAAACTTCACCACTGAAAACAGCTTTGTAGATCTCTTTTTTTTTTATTTTAGAAAGTATTAATTAACAAAACCATAGGGTAGGAGGGGTACAATTCCACACAATTCCCACCACCCATTCTCCATATCCCACCTCCTCCCCTGATAGCTTTCCCATTCTCTATCCCTCTGGGAGCATGGACCCAGGGTCATTCTGGGTTGCAGAAGGTATAAGGTCTGGCTTCTGTAATTGCTTTCCCACTGAACATGGGCGTTGATTGGTCGATCCATACTCCCAGTCTGCCTCTCTCTTTCCCTAGTAGGGTGGGTCTCTGGGGAAGCGGAGCTCCAGGACACATTGGTGGGGTCTTCAATCCAGGGAAGTCTGGCTGGCATCCTGATGACATCTGGAACCTGGTGACTGAAAAGAGAGTTAACATAAAAAGCCAAACAAGTTGTTGAGCAATCATGGACCCAAAGGTTGGGATAGTGGAGAGGAAGTGTTAGGGGGATACTTACTGCAAACTCTAGCGTACTTCTGCTTTCAGGTATATATTTTGCAGTAGTTTACGGATACGTGTAAACATATGCTCTCTCTCACAGAAACTGGTGTATATCTAGGTTTTGGGACTTTGTTAGAAAGTGAACCACCTGAGATGGAATTAGAGTATACTATGAAAGGAAAGGCCTCACCCAAGTAATGAAGCTGAAGGGTTGTCATTCCACATGTGAAGTCTCTGGACACAGTCTGAAGTGAAGCATGTTGAGGTGGCAATCGTTGTGTTGGTTAGGTTGTGATCGGCAGATGCAATATTATTTGATATGGATTGGGAGAGGCATACGGGAAAGTGGGCCCTATCCAAGGGTTCCAGGACTGGGGGAAGTAGAGGCTCTATAGTGGAGATGTGAGGTTCCTGCTGTCTTAGGGTTCAAAAAGACAATCGATAGTTAATGTTATCATCACATTATTTGGTAATTGGGTTAACACTGAAAAGTCCTTTTGTTAGGGTTTGCTGTACAGTACCCAGTATCTTGTATATAGCTGTGCTATTGGTTGCTTCTGATCTACTTGGTCTAGGCTTTTGAGAGAGTCTGCATATCAATTACACTGCATATATTGAGAAAAGATTCAGTTTGTGTTTTGAAAAACTTCGAGACATACAATTGATTTTACCCCAGGAGAGGAATTACTGGATCATATGGAAGGACCATGTCTAGCCTACTGAGAGTTTTCCAGACTGCTCTCTACAGAGGCTGTACCAATTTAAATTCCCACCAGCAATGTAAAACAGTTCCTCTGTCCCCACAACCTCTCCAGCATTTGTTGCTGCTGTCCTTTTTGATGTATGCCATTCTTACAGGAGTGAGGTGGTATCTTAGTGTTGTCTTAATTTGCATTTCTCTGACAATCAGTGACCTAGAGCAGTTTTTCATATGTTTGCTAGCCTTTTGGATCTCCTCTGTAGTGAATGTTTTGTTCATATCCTCTGCCCATTTTTGGATGGGGTCATTTGCTTTTTTGGTGCTAAGTTTGCTGAGCTCTTTATATACTTTGGTGATTAGTTTCTTGTCGGATGTATGGCATGTGAAGATCTTCTCCCATTCTGTGAGGGGTCTCTTTGTTTGTTGAATAGTTTCTTTGGATATGCAGAAGCTTTTCAATTTGATATAGTCCCATTGGTTTGTTTCTGCTTTAGTCTTCCTTGCAATTGGGTTTGATTCATCAAAGATGTCCTTGAGGTGTAGGTGGGAAACTGTTTTACCAATGTTTTCCTCTAAGTATTTGATTGTTTCTCGTCTGACATCTAGGTCTTTGATCCATTTGGAGTTGATTTTTGTTTCTGGTGAGATAAAGTGGTTCAATTTCATTCTTCTGCATGTTACAACCCAGTTTTCCCAGCACCATTTGTTGAAGAGAGCCTCCTTCTTCCATTTAATCCTTTGGGCCCCCTTATCAAAGATTAGATGTCCATAGGTGTGGAGATTTATTTCTGGGCTTTCAATTCTGTTCCACTGGTCTGTGGGCCTGTTTTTGTTCCAGTACCATGCTGTTTTTGATGATGGCTTTATAATATAGTTTAAGGTCTGGGAGTGTGATGCCTCCATTTCTCTTTCTTTTTCTCAAGATGGTTTTGGCAATTCTAGGTGTTTTCATGTTCCAGATAAATGATTGTAGTGTTTGTTCTATTCTCTTAAAGAAGCTTGGTGGAACTTTGATGGGTATTGCATTAAATTTGTATATGTTTCTGGGGAGAATATTCATTTTGATGATATTTATTCTTCCAATCCATTAACATGGGATATCTCTCCATTTCTTGATATCAGTTTCTATTTCCTTGAGTAGCGACTCATAGTTTTCAGTATACAAGTCTTTCACTTCTTTGGTCAACTTTATTCCTAGGTATTTGATTGATTTTGCTGAAACAGTAAGTGGGAGTGATTTCTGGATGTCTTCTTCTTCAGATTTAGTGTTTGCATAAAGAAATGCCACTGATTTTTGTACATAGATTTTGTAGCCTGATACCTTGCTATATTGCCTAATAACTTCCAGTAGTTTTCTATTGGATTCTTTAGGTTTTTCTATGTATACTATCATATCATCTGCAAATAGTGAGAGCTTGACTTCTTCCCTTCCAATTTGTATTCCTTTGATTTCTTTCTCTTGCCTGATTGCTACGGCAAGAACTTCCAATACTATATTGAAGAGTAACGGTGACACTGGACAGCCCTGTCTAGTCCCTGATCTGAGGGGGAATGCTTTCAGCTTCTGTCCATTGAGTATGATGTTGGCTGTAGGTTTGCTATATATAGACTCCACTATCTTGAGGAATTTCCCATCTATTCCCATTTTTTGTAAAGTTTTGAGCATGAATGGGTGTTGGATTTTGTCAAAGGCTTTCTCTGCATCTATTGAAATAATCATGTGGTTTTTGGCTTTGCTTTTATTGATGTGGTGAATGACATTGACTGACTTATGGATGTTGAACCAGCCTTGCCTTCCTGGGATGAAGCCCACTTGGTCATTATGAACAATCTTTTTGAAATATTGCTGTATCCGGTTGGCCAAGATCTTGTTTAATATTTTGGCATCTATGTTCATCAGAGATATTGGTCTATAGTTTTCCTTTTTTGTTCTGTCCCTAACAGCTTTTGGTATCAGGGTGATGTTGGCTTCATAGAAGGTGGAAGGGAGTATTCCTGTTTCTTCAATCTTATGGAAAAGCTTAAGTAGTATGGGTACTAACTGTTTCCTGAAAGTTTTGTAGAATTCATTTGTGAAGCCATCTGGTCCAGGACTTTTGTTGTTGGGGAGGTCTTAATAACGGTTTCAATTTCTTTGTCTGTGATTGGTGCATATAGATTTTGTAGTTCTTCTTGGTTCAGTTTTGGAAGGGCATATGCTTCTAGGAATTGTTCCATTTCTTCCACATTCTCTAGCTTGGTGGAGTATAGTTCTTCATAGAATTTTCACAGGATTCTCTGGATTTCTGTGGTGTCAGTTGTGGTATCTCCTCCATTGTTTACAATTCTATTAATTTGAGTCTTCTCTCTCTCTTTTTTTTTTTTTTTTTGGTGAGTCTGACTAGGGGTTTGTCAATTTTGTTTAATCTTTCAAAGAACCAACATTTGGCTTCATTCATCTTTTGTATTGTCCATGAGATTGGGTGGTGGGAATTGTGTGGAGTTGTACCCCTCCTACCCTATGGTTTTGTTAATTAATCCTTTCTTAAATAAAAAAAATAATAAACTATAAAACCCTTACTATATGATAGTGGTGACTCATGTAATAGAGATCTGGGCTCACTCTGGTGTAAGACCTTAGTCTCTACCTACTGGGGGGAAACTTCATGAGCAGTGGAACAGTACTATAGTTCTCTCTCTCACTCTTTAAATATTTATTTATTTATTTATTATTTTTACCAGAGCACTGTTCAGCTCTGGCTTATGGTGGTGCCAGGGACTACACCTGGAACTTCAGAGCCTCAGGCATGAAAGGATTTTTACTTAACTCCCTAGCCCTCTCACCCTTCATCGAATAGAAAGAAAAAGAAAAATGGCTGCCATGTGTGGTGGAATCATGCAGGCACCAAGCATCAGCAGTAACCCTGGTGGCAAAACAAAACTAATTCGTTACTACAACCTCTAAATTCATTGATGGTCAGGCCCTGGGTCCCTCTTGAATCTCATATCCTGCTACTCCCCCTTGCCCACTGCTCCACCCAGCATCCCCTCTTACTGCTCTAGAAAAATAAACAGTTCAGTGGTCTGGGAGGTGGATAAGGCATTGGACTCTCAAGCATGAGATCCTGAGTTCAATTCCTGGCAGCATATGTACCAGAGTGATGTCTGGTTCTTTCTCTTTCTCTCCTATCATTTCTATCATTGAATAAATAAATAGTAAAATCTTTAAAAAAAGAAAAGAAAAATAGATAATTCATTCTTACTGCACAGACTCGACACTTGCTATTGTCTCTGCCCAGAAAGTTTTGTCTCTATATATTTACACAACGCATTCATATCATCTGTTTCTTGAATCACATATCAGCACCTAACTGAGGTAGTTGGTCCCTGCCTACTTTAAGTGACAACCCATCCTACCTCCTACTAGCATTTTTCCTCTACTTCTGAATAGACCAACAATATCTTTTTCATCTTAGACCAACAATAGCTGCATTAGAATGTGCATTTCATGAGATCAGAATTTGCACTGTCTATGTTTACTATTATTACAAGTAGCAGTAGCAGTATCAGTATCAGTAGCAGTAGCAGTAGCAGTAGTAGTAGTAGCAGTATATCTCTTTGCCACTAGGACTTTGCTGGGGTTTTGTATCTGTATGATTCCACTGTTCCTTTAGTTTTTTTTTTTTTTTTTTTCAGATATCAAGTGAAAAAAAGAGGAGGAGAGAGAGAGAAAAAGAAAGAGGAGAGACACCTATTCTATTGGTTCTGAAGTTTCCATTTTGCATGGTGCTTCCATGTGACAGCTAGGTAGGGGTTGGAGCCTTGGTTCTATGCACAGTAAAATGTTCTCCTGGTATGTATGATTTTATTACTGAATCCAAAACATGGAAGCCAATATCTGGCCCATAATAAACATTCAGTAAACATCTCTAGACTGGGTGGATGTATAGATAAAGAATGAATGTCTAATTGAAAAGATAATAATTTTATATCCATTTACATATACTGATTAGTTTCATTCTCTTTTGGTAGTACTTGGATATTCTTGTTCTAATTAAAACTTTGTGTAAGCTTCTTAATTAGTGGATTCTAATGTGACTAATTCAAATCAGAGGAATTGTCATCTGTGAACTTGAGTTTGCTTTTCTTATAAGTACAGAAGTGCCATAGCTTTGGGTAAATGCATCTTCAAATTTATAGGAGGATCACATGTGGTAACTTATAGCTATTTTTTTATCATGACCAGGTAGGTATAGAAAATCCAGAAATTATCTATTTACATACCCTTATCCCTTCTCCTGTACTCTGAATCTTACTAACATTCTGCTAACTGAATGGGAGAAATAAGATGTTTCCAATTATTTTTTTGTACTCTAATATAATTGTGCAATGAACTTTTCTTTTCTGATTGTCCTCATGTCACTGTGTGAGATGACTTTTGAGACCAGATGTCAGTGGCTACAGTTATCACATAATAGGTACTTTTATTTAATTTAATCTCTATTCAAGTGTTCTCTCCTCCAAGCCTTTCTAAACATGCGACCAGGGGTGCTCTCCTCTCCAATGCTTCACCTGAATTTGCTTTTCCTCTTAGCTTCTGTCACTAATAGATCTAGGATATACTTTAAAGGATGTTTTTCTCTTCCTTGAGAGTGAAATTATTTCCATGAGGGCAGAGAGTTGATCTTATCAGGATAGCACCTGACCCAGAAAAAGTTATGGGGTAGCTATTAAATAGATGGATGTTGCTCCCAACTGTCAAAGACAAGATTCCACCATGTCCCATGTGGGAAACATCCCTGAATTGGAGGCATTGCACACTGTGTGGAAATACCTTTATCCTGTGAACATTGTTTGATGTCAAGCTGATGATCAGGTCTCTTCCTCAGATGTCTATTCTAAGAACCAACATTTGGCTTCATTGATCTTCTGTATGGTTCTCTTATTTTTTATGTTGTTTATTTCTGCTCTAATTTTAGTGATTTCTGTCCTTCTGGTTGCTTTAGGGCTCCTTTCTTCCTCTTTCTCTAAGTCCTTGAGGTGTGCAGTAAGGTCATTCATTTGAGCTTTTTCTTGTTGTTTAATATGTGATTGTATGGCTATGAGTTTCCCTCTCAAAACTGCTTTAGGTGTGTCCCAAATATTTTGATAGGTTGTGTCTTTATTTTCATTTGTTTCCAGGAACATTTGAATTTCTTGCTTGAGTGATTCTCTGACCCAGTGGTTCTTAAGCAGTATGTTGTTTGGTTTCCAAATTCTGTGTCTTTTAATAATTTTCTGTTTGTTGTTAAATGTTAATTTTACTCCACTGTAAAGTCTGAAAAGATACTTGGGATGATTTAAATGCTCTTGAATTTATTGACGCTGTCTTTGTGGCCTAAGATATAGTCTATCCTTGAGTATGTGTTGTGTGGATTTGAGAAGAATGTGTATTCCAGTTTTTTGGGGTGAAGGGCTCTGAAGATGTCCAGGAGGTCTAATCTGACCATCTCTTTATTTACTTCTCTTGTTTCTTTGTTTATTCTCTGCTTTGTTGATCTAAGTGTGAGAGTGGGGTGTTAAAATCTCCCACTATTATGGTATTACTCTTGATGTATTTTTGGAGTTCTTTCAGTAGACATAAATACATTCTTTGATGTATTTAGATGGTCCATCATTGGGTGCATAGATGTTAATAATTTAAGTCTTCTTGGCTGATTGATCCTCTAATCATTTTTTAATGTCCTTGCCTATCTTTTATTACTTTATTTAATTTAAAATCTATTGTGTCAGAGATGAGAGTGGCTGTTCCAGATTTTTTTTGTGGTCCATTAGCTTGTATGATAGTTTTCCATCCTTTCACTTTAAGTCTGTGTTTATCTTGTTGTGTCAGATGGGATTCTTGAAAGTAGCATATGGTTGGGTTATGTTTTCTGATCCATCTTCCCACTCTGTGTCTTTTGGTGGGTGAGTTTAAGCCACTGACATTTATTGATATTATGGATTTAATGTATTGTAGTGCCATTGTTCAAAATAAATTTTTGTTTGCTCTGATATATTGCAAGTATTATAGTGATGTTCTTGTTTATAAGAGGTCTTTTAGAACCTCTTTCAGGGCCGGTTTGGTGATGGTTGCTTCCTTTAACTGTTGTTTGTCTAAGAAGGTTTTGACCCCTCCATCTAGTTGGAATGAAAGACTAGCAGGATATATTATCCTTGGTTGAAACCCTTTTTCATTCAGGGCTTGATAGATATCTTGCCATTCTCTTCTGGCTTTTAGAGTTTGAGTGGAGAAGTCTGTTGATAGTCTTATGGGTTTTCCCATGTATGTGACTTTTTGTTTTTCTCTTGCAACCTTTAGGATCCTTTCTTTATCTTTACTTCTTCTCATTGTGACTGTGATGTGTCTTGGTGTCTTCAGGTCTGGGTTGATTCTGTTTGGAACTCTCTGGGCCTCTTGAATCTTGATGTCCTTTTTGTTATTCAGGTCTGGGAAGTTTTCTTCTATAATTTCCTCTAGAATGTTTCCTTCCCCTTCCTCTCTTTCTTCCTCTGGCAGGCCAATCATACGAATGTTACTTCTTTTGAGATCATCCCTTATGTCTCTGTTGTTGTTTTCAGTGTCTCTTAATCTCTTTTTGAGCTCTTTCATCTCTTTCTTAGTTTTCCCTAACTCATCCTCTGTCTGACTAATTCTGTTTTCTGCTTCTGTTAGTCTGCTTACCCTTCCCTCAGCTGCTTTTGTCAGTTCAGCTATTTCGGATTTCAGTTCTCTAATTGCCTCAAGATAATCAGTATTTTCCTTGAGGATCTCAACTGTTGTTTCCTTAATACTGCCATTCCTTTCCTCCAAAGTTGTTTTCATTTCTGTGATTAATAAGTTTATTATTGCTTGCGTATTTTTCTTATCTATTGTTACTTCTGGCTGATTTGTAGTTTCTTCTGGGCTCTTCATTCATTGTAGTAGCAGTTTTATTTGCTCTTCATTCATTGTAGTAGCAGTTTTATTTGCTCTTGATCTACCCATTTTTTTTGATTAATGTGTTTCTTGTTTTTATGTTCTGTTGTTCCTCAGTTGTTGTGTTTTGAGTACAAGCAACACTGTACTAAATATCTTTATGAGAAATGCAGTCACAAAACTCAGAAATTACAATAGCAACTGAAGCAAGGATTGAAGCAGTTTAACCACTACCAGTTAGCCAAACAATTTCTCCAGTCCATGAAAAAATAGCAACCAATTCCAAATGAAGAAGAAAGAGAAAGGAAAGAAGGGGTAGCAAGAATAGACTATTATGCATATCTACTATCCACTGTATATTCTAGGGGTAGCAAGAGGAGAAAGGGAAGTAGAATAGAGATACACACATAGAGAGTCCACGCTGAGTTAGATTTCTTCCCCAAAATAATACACAAATGAGTATCAGTGAATTCAGAAATCTGAAGAAGGAGGAAGGAAGAAAGGAAGACAAGAAAAAAAAGGAAGAAAAACAAGAGAGAGAAAAGAAAAAAAGATAAGAAAAAGAACTGTAATAAAGGAGCAGTGAAAGGAAAGTTTTTTAATTAATTAATTGACTTTTTTTTAATTAGCTAGGAGGAGGGAGAAGGGGAGAGTGGGTAGAGGAGGCAGGAGTAGTGAAACAAGTTCCTCTCACAATGGATAAGATGTCCTGTCCTCTAGCAATGGAAAATACACTAAGAGTTAATTCTGGTCAACCTAAACGAGGGGGGGAAAGAGATACACCTTTATATAATATTAATAATAAAATAAAGCAGGGTAAAATACCTGTCCCAGATTGCTTCAAGCCACCTGAGCAGTGGCAGCTGATTGCTAAGAAAGTAAAACAAAAAATAAATAAATAAATAAACAAAAAAGCAAAT
Organism: Erinaceus europaeus; assembly: GCF_950295315.1. Lineage (NCBI taxonomy): Eukaryota > Metazoa > Chordata > Mammalia > Eulipotyphla > Erinaceidae > Erinaceus > Erinaceus europaeus. Next base: position 35,627,558 of record NC_080173.1, read on the forward strand.
AAACAAAACACCTCAGGGCAGTCTTTCCCTTTTATAGATCCAATTGGCCACTTAGAAAAAAAGAGGGCCAAGGGTTTCAGAAAGGAATAGACTTAGAATGGAACCCCTGTTGGGCCAGGAATCTTGACAAAGAAAGAAGCTCAGCAGGGAAGCCTGCTAAGGGCAGCTCTCTGGCATCCAGGGTTTGGTTATGGGGGTTGTGGTCAGGGGTGTGCTTCGGGAATAATAAAAAAATTTTCCTTTCTTTTTTCCTCTATATTCTAACCCAAAACTGGGCTATATTCGCCCCCTTGGTGTCACAGCTAGGACCCCTAATTCACTGTCCTGCTGAAGGCAAAAAATCCTACCGTTTCCAGCAGTTGTTGTCAGAACTCAGACCAGAAGCTACTTCTCAGTCTGCCATCTTGGCTCCGCCCCTCAGATGTCTATTCTAAACAGACTCTGTGGCAGTAGCAGAACAGTTTAAGCCTGTGATCCTCCAACACTGATATGCTAGTAGCTGTGACTCAATAAAGATGGACCTAGGAAGTTCCACCATTATGGTGCTATACTTATGCTTTTCCCCATAATATGTGTGTGTGTGTGTGTGTGTGTGTGTGTGTGTGTGTGTGTGTGTGCTGTGGTGTGTTGGGGGATGAGTGAAATGATATTGTTTAACAGATCTTTCTTCCTCACCCCCCTCCTCTTTTCTCCTTCTTTTTTTTTTTTTTCTACCAATGTTATCCCTGGAGCTTGGTATCAGCATAGATCCACCATTCCCAGTGGTCATGCCCCCTTTTTCCCTTTTCCTTTCTTTTTGCTAGAGGCTGACAGACACACACACACACACACACACACACATTCTCTCTCTCTCTCACTGGGGGGAGATAGAGATATCTGAAGTAATATTATACTGTGAAATTGCTCCCTTAGATATAGGGTCCTCTAGGGCTTTGAACTTGAGTCTTCAGGCATGATAACACATGTGCTCTACTACCCAGCCTCTGAACAAACTTTTCTTCACTCTTGCACCCACCCCCATAATTTCCTTTAAAAATCCATCTAATCTCACGACTGTCAACAGAAGCAAATGAATATTCTGGAAGAACTCTATAATGGCAGGCACATGCATCTTTTATTATTATTATTATTATTATTATTATAGTTATTTTTATTTTTACCAGAGCAATGCTCAGCTCTGGCTTGTGGTGATTCAGGGTATTTAACCTGGGACTTTGAAGCCTCAGGCATGAGAGTCTCTTTGCATAACCGTTATGCTATCTTCCCTGAGCACATGCATCTTAACATGCCTCTGAGAATATAGGTTCGGACTCTGGGAAGTCCAAGTGTTAAAGATAAATAAACAGACACTATTTCAGACTTATATTAGAGAAAGATAGCTTTTTTTTAAAGGTCTATTTTGAATTGAGTTGTGAAGCTTAATAGCCCTAACAGAACAATAGTTTCAACTAAACAGTGTATTCCTAGTTCATGTGTTGGAAAGGATGGTATCAGTGATTACTGTGGTTCTACACAGAGAACATAACTTCCAGATGTTCTTTCTCCAAGTAGGTTGAGGAGTGTGCAGGTTAGAAAAAGGTGTTCTCTCAGGCCAAGGCTGAGATGTTGACCTCTCTGTCGGTATTTAGCTACAAATCTCACCAAATCTCTGTTGCATATATTTGTTTACTCTGTCTCTAATGAACAGCTTTACATACTGATAGTCCATTGGAAGGCAAATACCCCAGCGTTGGTGTGCATATGTGCTTGAGAGTAATCATCTCCAGGCAGCACTGCTTGGCCATTGGAGCTGTCATTGCCATCATCTCCCCATGAAATTCTTCATCCTTTCAAAAGTTCATAAATGGGCATTTTCATGCCACATCCATCGTCTTGAATTGGATTTCAAAAACTTCTGTGGTGGCTGCCTGCCAGCCTGACAAGGACCATCCTTGTGAGACAAGGCCTCTGTGAGTTCATTTGCAGCTACATTAGCTTTGGTTTTGAACAAACTGACTAGGCTGAGTCCAGAAAATTCAGTGTGTTATTTATTTTTGTAGCACGAATGAGCAAAACATTCAAGAAAGTGCTGATAGGGCTCTAATTCTTAACCCCCAGATTAGAAAATAGAAATTCAGATTCTCAATTTGACTGCCCAGCCCCACATCATTCTCTTTCCCTTTCTCTCTTTCTTTCTTTTTATTTTATTTTTTTCCAGTGAAGGCTGATTTTGCTGGCTTTGGCAGAAGCAGGGATGTGTTGAAATGCTGTAAATTACAGTTAATGTGATATGATTCTGTTTATCCTTGTCCAACACTGTCGAACCTACCAATTTTTTCCCTTCTTGGCTTCCCATGAATTAAGGCAGCCAGAGAATAGCCAGTTGGAAGACTGGAGCATTTTCTTTTTTCAGTCACGGTAAAATACAGGCACAACTGATGAATGCTGGCCCTAACGAAAAGGGTGTTTCTCCTTGACAAAACCTTTAGTGACAGCCCAAGACACTGCCCTATTTACTTCAGTAGAGAAAAAGGATTATACTCTGTGATGTTGAAAATTGAAAGCATGATTCAATTTCCTAGAGGGGATTCACACCAATAAAATGTAAATGGGAAATGTGGATGACTGTTTAACAATGAACACTGAGGAGACAGCTGTCTTCACAGGACTGGAGCAGCCCAAGCAGTGATGGAAGATGTCACATCACTTTATATCTGACTCATTGGAGAACTTCACTCCGTCACACGTGTTATATGGAATACTGGTGACTCAAGCACTCTGGCTGCCACAGTGCTAAGTGACCAATATGATGAAATTGTTCAACTGCCAGTCACTGCGTCTGTTGGGAAGACACGGCATTGGTCACATTTTAGTAAAAATCAGAAAATTGACAGTTTTTATTTTCTTGTAAATTCTGAGAAGGAACTATATTAGGGCTGTGTAGTTTCATAGAGGAGTTTTAAATGCACATATTGGATATGTCTTATGGTCATAAGTAGGAACTGAGGAGATAGCATAATGGTTACACAAAAGACTTCATGCCTGAGGCTCTGAGATCTCAAATTCAATCCTCAGAACCACTATAAGCCAGTGAGTAGTGCTTTGGTGTCTCTTTCTCATTGAAATAAATAAATAAATAAAATATTTAAAAACTAGCCATAAGTAATTGGAGGACAGGAGCCAAAATTTTGTTTTAAGATCTTGTTTCCTTTGAATGTTGCTTAATTCAATGATCAACTTGACAAAGATGACAGTAATGATTCAGTTCCCACCTTTTGGATGGAATACTACTCAGCTATTAAAAATGGTGAATTTTCCTGTGAGGATGTCATACATCAGAAAAGGTAACAGCAACAAATGCTGGAGAGGTTGTGGGGTCAAAGGAACTCTCCTATATTACTGGTGTGAATGTAAATTGGTCCAACCTCTGTGGAGAGAAGTTTGGAGAACTCTCAGAAGGCTAGAAATGGACCTACCCTGTTGTTGGTATGCATGAGACTCCTTCTGTTTCATTTGGTTTAAATCCCCCCTGCTTAACACTATTCTATTTACATAACCACTTCATTCTATTTACATAACCACTGTTAACAAGTACCACCCTCCCTCCAGGGCATTGGTGGTTCACTGATAGGATTCTTGCCTGCTCCACCCCCTCCTTGTCACACTCTGATTTTCACCAGTCACTTTTCTCTCCACCCTCTCTATGTCACATCCTGTTTCCACCCTACTTGGCAAGTATATATAAAGACAGCAGTGTGAGTTTTAGAGTACCTTGAGTTTAGCTTAGCTCGTCTTAGATTGTGCTACATCCTGCATGAATAAAGAGATACTGCCTACAGCTCAACCATGAGTCCCTGGTCGTCTGTTACCCGCCTGTGAAGCCAGCCCAGCGAAAACAACATAGCCCGGTGAAAACAACATATGGCGCTACAACGTGGGACTGGACCTGCGCAACTCCCAGATAAGTGAAGACTTTGCCTACCTATGTACTATGGTCTTCTCTTCTACTTATGAAGAGGTTTGCCAAAGCCTCTACTGTTTCATTATGAGACAGTTTCTCTGTCTCTGGAACATTTTACTCTGGGCCACACTTCGGTTCCCTGACCAGGAACTTTGGTTTCTTATGACCGGGATCATAGAACTTGGGAGATGCACGGAGATTTCTCCTTGGACTTTCTGGATTCCCTCTCCCATGTTTCCCGAGGAAAAGGACTACATTTTGCTCCGGGCCACAGTTTAGTTCTTTATGACCGTGATCGTAGACCTTGGGATATGCATGGGTATTTCCCCTGGGACTTTCTGGACTTCTTATCGAATGTTTCCCATGGAGAAGGAATACTCTAGTTTGAGGAGCATTCTCCAGTACCCTGGCAGTTCCCAAGTATGGAGACACGTGGTTAGTTCTACTCTCCTTATTGGATTCTTTCTTCGATGGGAAGACACTTTTAAAAATGGGTGCCTGAAGCAATCCAGCAGGAACAGTCAGAAGCACCCTAAATGGAATTTCGAGGAGCTTTTTGGACTAGGATGCCCTCCGGGGACTCTTAATCCTACATGGTGAGATCTTGATAATCTGTTTCAAGTCCGCTTCATAAGAGAATGATTTGAATGACTGAATTTTTGTTTGACATTGACTTAAAAAAAAATGCTGGATGCAGCCATGATTTCTAGAGACATCCAGAAACAATCCAAAAAATTGTTTTTTCCCTCCTTTGATTTCTCTTTTACGTCTTGACATGAATCTGAAACGTTTAATCCTGAAAACTGTATGAGTTATGGGTGGGGCAGATAGTGCAATGATTATGTTAATCATTCTCATGCCTGAGGCTTTTAACCGTGGTTCTTCTGTTTACCTTTCCACATTTTATTGAGTTTAAACTGTTTAAACAACCTTAAAATCATACTAGAAAGGACTTCCAATTATAATGGAGTTATCAATTATAGTAAACTTCTAATCTGCTACAAGTTTTGTTTGACAAGTAAGTGAATTTCAGCTGTCAAGTCTTCACATGAAAAAGCATCTACTCAAATGAAAATTTCTGGAAATCCATTTGGACCCCTGTTCTCTGACATCGCCCACAAGATGGAATGACTACAAACACACCCCCGGAAACCAATGATGAGACCTGGCACGACCTGAAGAAACAGATTCACAGACTCCAAAGACCACTCTCTACAGAAAAGCAGAATTCTGGTGGCTGACATTCCCCATCGAGACAGACATGCAGCGTTTCATCCTCTGGCATTTTCTTCTGTGGTCAGCTATTTTGGACTGACACCTCCATTGGACTTACTGGTACATGCTGCTGTGTTTCTCAAAGACTAACTTCAGCCAATTGCCTTGAGACTTTATCGACCATGTCCCCTCACCTGCAGGCTCTTCCCCAGAGGTAGAAAACTCCCCCTCCTTATTAGGTTATGCCCACAGAGGCATGAAGCACCCCAAGAGGCAAGAGATGCCCCCAGAGGCATGAAGTGTTCCCAGAGGCAAGAAATGCCCTTTCGCCTGCTAGGCCTTGCCCTTTGAGTCAAGAAAAGCTCCCCTTGGCATCACACTGGTTATTGCTGCTCGCCTATTTTGTTTTCCATGTCTTATGCCAGTTCTTTTGAAAACGCCTTGTACGATATAGGTTTCTGTTCACCCCACAATGGCCATTAGTTAAAAAGAAAGGGGGAATTGTTGGTATGAATGAGACTCCTTCTGTTTCATTTGGTTTAAATCCCCCCTGCTTAACACTATTCTATTTACATAACCACTTCATTCTATTTACATAACCACTGTTAACAAGTTCCACCCTCCCTCCAGGGCATTGGTGGTTCACTGATAGGATTCTTGCCTGCTCCACCCCCTCCTTGTCACACTCTGATTTTCACCAGTCACTTTTCTCTCCACCCTCTCTATGTCACATCCTGTTTCCACCCTACTTGGCAAGTATATATAAAGACAGCAGTGTGAGTTTTAGAGTACCTTGAGTTTAGCTTAACTCGTCTTAGATTGTGCTGCATCCTGCATGAATAAAGAGATACTGCCTACAGCTCAACCATGAGTCCCTGGTCGTCTGTTACCCGCCTGTGAAGCCAGCCCAGTGAAAACAACATAACCCGTCGAAAACAACACCCTGTGATCCTGCAATTCCTCTCCTGGGGATAGATCCTAAGGAATCCAGCCCACCCATCCAAAAAGATCTGTGTACACATATGTTCTTGGCAGCACAATTTGTAATAGCCAAAACCTGGAAGCAACACAGGTGTCCAAAAACAGATGAGTGGCTGAACGAGTTGTGGTATATATACACAATGGAATACTGCTCTGCTATTAAAAATGGTAACTTCGCTGTTTTCAGCCCATCTTGGAAGGACCTTGAAGAAATCATGTTAAGTGAAATAAGTCAGAAACAGAAGGATGAATATGGGATGAGCTTACTCTCAGGCAGAAGTTTAAAAACAAGATCAGAAGTGACAACACAAGCAGATCAGAACTGGAGTTGGAGTATTGCACCAAAATAAAAGACTCTGAGGTGGGTAGGGGGGAGAATACAGGTCCAAGAAGGATGACAGATGACCAAGTGGGGGTTATATTGTTATATGGAAAACTGAGAAATGTTATGCATGTACAAACTATGTATTTACTGTTGAATGTAAAATAAATAAATAAATAAATAAAATGGTGAACTCACCTTCTTCACCTCATCTTGGATGGAGCTTGAAGGAGTCATGTTAAGTGAGATAAGCCAGAAAGAGAAGGAAGAACATAGGTTGATCCTGCTCACAGAGAAGCTGGAAAATAAGAACAGAAGGTAAAACACAAAACAGAGCTTGGACTGGAGTTGGTGTATTGCACCAAAGTAAAAGACTCTGGGGTGGAGTTCCTGGAACATGACGGAAGAGGAAGACCTAGAGGGGATGGAATGACTATGTGGAAAACCTGAGAAATGTTACACATAAACAAATGACTGTGTTTTACTGTGAACTATAAACCATTAATCCCCCAATAAATAAAGGGAAAAAAATAATAACATTGGAATGATAGAGAAAACAAACATATAAATAAAGGCCCACAATCAAAAATGGCAAGAAGCATAATAAAATCATGCTTTAACTGTTCACTCTGACACCAAACCAGTGGGTAATACTATGAGATTAAGTTTTAGACATTGACCCAAAATATAGTGGAAAATGAGATGTAATTATTATGGTGAGTGATAAAAAAAAGACACATAACTAGAAGAGGGGCAGTGCATCATGGAAATCAGAAGGTCCTCTGAGGATATAATGCCATGAAGAAGGAAGAGGAATTCAGCAGGTGAGATGGGAAAAGGGAGCAGGATGGACATGGGGAGTTGGATGAGCTCCTAAACTGTAGTGCAATAGGCCAAGCCATCTTCAAAAAAGCTTCCCAAGCTATTCCTCATGGGAGATGTGCTAACTATACGCCTGGTCTTGATGCTGAATGCGAGCAACTACTAAAGCAGTAGGATGAGTCGGGCAACCCAGATGTGGCTAACCATCTCATTGCCTCCCTGGATGCAGCACGCCAAGCCCGCTGGCAACAACTCACGGGAAGTCTGAACTTCACCCACTCAAGTAGGAAGGCCTGGAATCTTCTTCACAGTCTGGGTGCCGGTAGCCAACCCCCTCCCGTCTCCCATCCTCCCGTATCTCCAAACTCAGTGGCCAGTCACCTAACTCAAGTTGGACGTGCTAACATCGACCCAGTGTGGAAAAGAGAAATTTCCCATGAGTGATCATCCCACTTCCGTTTATCTTGTCCATCTCCAAAACTCTCTCCCTTTACACTGTCTGAACTGGAAGACACTTTGAAGAGGGTTAAACCGGGAACAGCTGCTGGCTATGATAACATCACCCCAGAACTCATTCTTAACTTGGGCCCCATGGCAAAGAAGTGGCTCACTACATTCCTGTCCCACATCTTGGAATCCAAATCTATGCCCAAAATTTGGCATCGTGCGAAGATAATAGCAGTTTTGAAACCAAAGAAAGACCCAACACTGGCCACCAGCTATAGACCAATTTCTCTCCTCTCCGTGTGTTACAAACTCCTTGAGAGGCTGCTTCTGTCATGTATTTTCTCCTCTTACAGAGAAATTCCTATCACCTGCCCGAGCTGGTTTCTGCCCAGGAAGATCTACCAGCGAACAAGCCCTGGCCCTCTCAACTTACATTGAAAATGGATTCCAGAAGAATTTAAAGATGGGTGCTGTCTTTGTTAATCTCACAGCAGCCTATGACATGGTCTGGCACCATGGTCTCCTAGTCAAGATCTCAAGATGCCTGCCTCCATGGGCGGCCAATACTATATCGTTTCTTCTCCGGGTGCATCTGGGTGGCAAGTCTAGCAGATGGAGACTTGTCTCAAGTGGCCTCCCCCAGGGCTCTGTTCTGGCTCCTACGCTATTTAATATTTACATCAATGACCTTCCAGAAACTTCTTCAAGGAAGTTCATCTACGCCGATGACATCTGCTGTGCAACTCAGGCATCCAAGTTCAACATCCTCGAGGAAACACTCACGAAAGACATGTCTCTGATATCTGATTACTGTAAAAAATAGCGACTAATCCCTAGCACTGCAAAAATGGTATCATCTGTTTTCCATCTACACCATGCCTCAACCTCACGTGAGCTTAATGTGCAGCTTGATGATACGAGAATCCGGCATGAAGCCCAGCCAGTCTGTCTTGGCGTTACTCTCGATCACACTCTGTCATTTCACGAACATCTCATAAAAACTGCAGCAAAGGTGGGCGCGAGGAATAACATCATTGCAAGACTGGCCAGCTCCTCAAGGGGCGCGAGCGCTTCCACACTACGATCATCATCTCTAGCATTATGCTATTCCACTGCAGAATACTGTGCCCCAGTATGGTTCTGTAGCCCCCATGTCCACTTGGTCGATTCCAAATTATATTCCTCCATGAGGATAATTTCTGGAACCATCCTTTCAACCCCGGTTCCATGGCTGCCAGTTCTTAGCAACATCACCTCGCCAGATATTCGTCAGGATGCGGCATCATCTAAGTTCATTTCCCACGTCTACGCTCGGCCAGACTTGCCAATATACGTGGATATCTACGCCCACTCTGTCCAACGCTTGACGTCTCGTCATCCAATTTGGTCCCCTACACCTACACTGAACTTTTCTGTTCCAGACTCTTGGAAACAGAGTTGGCAGTCAGCTGAGGTAAAGAACAAACACCTCATCACAGACCCCTGCAAGCGTCAACCCAGCTTTGACCTAGCATGTTATGATTGGGCCCTCCTCAATCGCTATCGAACAGGCCATGGCCGGTGCACCACTATGTTCCATCGCTGGGGAGTCAGAGATGACCCAAACTGCTCCTGCGGCTACATACAGACTATGACCCACATAGTCAATGACTGCCACCTCTCCTACATCAGGCTCAACCTGACACTGTTGACTGGCTACGGAAGAAGGGCAAAGGCTAGAAGAAGAAGAAGTGCAATAGGAGCTATCAGAGGTCAGCCCCAGATGGTCTTTACAAGCCTTGTGGGGAGGGAGAACACCCTTCTTAAAGTAGAAGTCACTGTGGTATGTAGCACCTAGTGCGCTGTTGTGCTGAGTGTTAGCATTTAAGATGACTTTGGTCATTTTGTAGAGAATGACAATTCACAGATGGAATTGGGGATGTTAACTCTTCTGGGCAAAGATGCGAGTGCTGGCTACTGACACACGCATTATTAAGTCTACCATCTGAGGGGTAGTTTTTTTTTTTTTTTTCATTGACAGGTTTGCATGTGGCATACATGGAGAACATACATGGAGATGGTTTTATGGCAACAATTTTACATATGGTGAAACAATGGACAGAGAAAGGCTGATTAACTTTTCCAAAAATATGCAGCTGATGAAAAAAAAATCCAGTCTTTACTAGGCCATTCTGACTGCTGTGTAAGGAAATTTACACAGAAAGGGGAAAGTCTGTAAGAAAGGGGAATCAGAAATCTTGGCTGAGGCAGACAAAATATTTTCTATGGGATTTGCTGAATGAGTGGGGAGTAGGTGGCAATGGGAACATTTTCTACAGTGTAAATTATATAAAGTTCAATGACATAAGGATGTAGGAAACTCTATGCCTTGGTTGTGGTGGTGTTTATAGAATTAATACATTTAAATTTAGAAAACTGTACTGAAAACTTCCTACTTACAAAGTATAATTGGTGCCCAGATCTTGGTCTCTAATATCTTTGTTTGCTAAAAGGCACCAGTGTTTCTTAAATAAATGACTCTTGAGCTAAAGCAGGCTTGCTTATGATTTGGAAACATCTTGTGATAGAAAGGAGAAATGTACTTTAAAAACCAGACACAAAAATAATAAGGCAGACATCTCAGAAAGAAATAATAGTAAAATTGAGTGAGAGCCCACTTACCAAATTTGGGACTATTTAAGGCACTGAAATAAAAATAATATTGAATTATAAACCACTGAGAAAAAAATAAGAAGCTACCAGTCCCTATTAATAATACAGAAAGAGGGAGTAGAAGGAGTAGTAGGGAGCACTATCTACTACAGAAAATTAGATGTGAATCAGTAAATGGAGGTGGAAGCACCACAGTTGAAAAAACAATCATAATTTTAAAAAATATTTCTTTATTAGGGGATTAATGGTTTACAGTCAACAGTATCATGTATATGTGTAGCAATTCTCAGTTTTCCACATAACAATTTAACCCTCACTGTGTCCTCCTCTGCCATCATGTCCCAAGAGCTGAACCCTTCCCCACTTCAGAGTCTTTTATTTTGGTGCCATACACCAAACTCAGTTCAAGTTCTGCTTTGTATTTTCCCTTCTGTTTTTTACTTTTTAGCTTCTTTATATGAGTGAGAGCATCCCATGTTCACCTTTCTCTTTCTGATTTATCTAATTTGACAACAATCACAATTTTTTATTTTACCAGAATGAAGCTTTATTCAGGTGGGATCTGTAAGGTGGCTTGATGGTAGACCACAGATCTTGCATGTATGGAATTATAGATTTGTGCCCCAATACCACCGGAGAACAGTAAGGAGAGCTCCATAGATAAGAGGGCTGTGCTTTGCACTCTGTCTCTCTCACCATATCTTTTTGAAAAACGAGAAAACAAAAGTCAGGCTGAGGAGGTGGTTCAATGGTTACATGCAAATTTGAAGTCTTGCACTCAATCTCAGGCACTGCTTTAATATCAATAAATAGAAAAATTAATTAATACAGTCTTGTCCATTATTTCCCATTAATTTTTTTAAAATAAAGAACTTTAAAAACTCCCCGTTGTAAAAATATGGAAAGGACAGGACACTAGATTCAGGGGAACACTTTAATGAAAAACAGGAAATTTGAATGAGTTCAAGGAATCTTCCCATCAGTTGTTATGGACTGGAAGTGACTACATTGTAACCACACAGTGCAAAAGTTCAGGAGTTCTTTGGGTCAAAGGCATAAGCATCCCCTATGTGTCATTGTGATTCTGCAGACATAATATTCAGATCTAGGGCTAAGAAGTGACTCACTTGGTTAAACACACACATTACCATGTACATGGATCTGGATTCAAGTCCTTGGTCCCTACTTGCTGAGGAGAAGCTTCATAAGTGGTGAAGCGTTGCTGCATGTGTCTCTCTTCCTCTATCTCTTTCCTATCAAACATAAGAAAGATAAAATAGAAACATAATAAAGCAAAATAAAAAGTAAAAAAAAATTAGATCCATAAATTCCACTTGCTAAATTGTAGTAGGATCAAAAAGAAGAATTTCAAGAAATAAGTCTCTGAAGAACAGAACAGCTTAGGTGGTAGTGGAGGAAGCTTCGTGGATAATGGAGTGATGCTGTGGTATCTCTCTTCTCTTTCTCTTTTTCTCATTCTAGCTCCAAATAAAAAATGAAAAGGAGAGGCCATACAGTGACATCATTCATATACAAGACACCCAAGTCCAATCTCTGGACTGCATTTAAAAAATAAACTGTGGAGGGAAGGGTAAAATAGCCAATGAATTTATATTTTAAAAAGATGCCTACCCTGTTGATTAATAAAAATGCAATAAAAATTAAATAACATATTTTAAAACTGACATTATTTAAGGGGTCAATGATATTCTAAGTGTCCGGAGGATAGAAGGAGGAGGGGCTTACACACTGCTCGAGACTGACTTGCTAAATATTTTAAAGATCAAATTATTGTCATGTATCTATGTCAAATATCCTTACCCTTGGAGTGTGCAACCTCAGGCCTAAGACTTGAACCTAGAATACTTTGCTAATTATATGTAGAAAGATAGACATTTATGTCAGGGTTATTCATGGTCAAAAGCAGTAAGCAACTGTAGCCATTATCTATTACTGCATATCAAATTATCCATAACTTAAAAAATTAAGAATATATATACATTTCAAATTCTGTATATCTGGCGTCAAGGCACTTCTTAGGTAAACCTTGGCTTTAGAGTTTCTTGAAGGCTACAGTTAAAGTTTTAGCTAGGTCTGGAGAAATAGTCCTATCCAAACTTACATAGATACTGGCATTACTTGTGGGCTATTGGCCAGAGGCTTCTATTAACTTCTTGTCCTTAAGACCCTTCTTTTAAAATTAATATTATTTTTTAATTTTTTATTATATTTATTTATTTATTGGATATGGACAGTCAGAAATTGAGAGGGAAGGGAGAGATAGAGAGAGTGAGAGACAGAGAGACAGACACCTGCAGTACTGCTTCACCACTTGTGAAGCTTTCCTCCTGCAAGTGGGGATGGGGGGTTTGAACCTAGATCCTTGCGCATTGTAACATGTACGCTCATCCAGGTGCACCACCACCTGACCCCCCTTGAGACCTTTCTATAGCCAGCAGCAACATCACCAAAAAGTTTGGTAGCAAGAAGCAAGTTGAACAGATGAGTGGCTAAGAAAATTGTGCTATACAACTCAGTTATTAAAAACGATAATATCACCTTCTTAGCTCATCTTGGATGGAGCTTAAAGGAATCATGTTAAGTGAGATAAGCCAGAAAGAGAAGGATGAATATTGGATTATCTCACTCATGGGAGGGCCTTTCTGATCCTGGTACAGGATGACAGGAAAAAACATAAGCTGGAGTGAGAGTGTTTTCAGACACCTACCATGGCGAGACGGGAAATTGTACCCATGAACTAATCACTGTACTATAAACTATTAGCCTCCCAACACAAATAAATAAAATAAAACAAGTTTTCTTTGCATGAAAAAAAAGAATATTCTCTTGAAAGCTATGAATGGAAGTGGAATCTCTTCATGCTTGGGACATGGAAGCAAATCAGGGCTCTGTTGCCCCAACCCTGGAAGTTCTATAAGGAAATATATGAGTAGGACTGTAGCGAGTTGGCAACTGTATTCTGCGGCACACCCTTCCTTCCCAGGCACAAAAAAATCACAGTAGCAACCCAGAGAGGATCTTGGTGCTCTGGGGCACTTGTGGGAGGCCACAGGAAGGGGAGTAGAACCAATAGTCACTTTTGTAGTACTTATTTTGTCAGTACCATGACCCACTTTAGCATCAGAAGATGAGTCCCAGCTCCCAGGGTGGCAATTCAGTTCATGAGTGAACTACGTGCTCTTCCTTATATACCTGCCCAGGTGGCCTCACCTGGAAGATGGCAGTGGCCATCACACTGCACTCATAGTTCCACTGTGAAGGCTACATGATCCGATTCAAGGTATTATTCCCAGAACAGATCCAGCCTGGCAGAAAGGTTAGCAGTTGTTTCACTGATGCTGCTGTTCACTGTTGCCCACCAGAGTTAGCCTTCACTAAACCCTGATCCCAATTACACACATGTATATGGTCTCATGCAGTTTCTTCAACCTCCCAGGGCAGAAGCTACTCTCAATCTCCCTACTTTATAGGCACCCCTAGTTTAAAAAGTGAGAAGTGATGATGCCAGCATTTAAACTCTTCTGATATTCTGTCTTTTAATGATATACCATGTAACCTCAGGCCTTTACATTACATTATTTCGCTCTCTGCCTGTTAGGAAAACTCCATCAAGCACTGGAGCACTTGGAAGTGGATCAGAGGACTTAGGAAAGGACCTGATGGAATCTATTCACTGCTGGTGAGAATATGAAATGGCACAGCTATTTTAGAAAAGAATAGTGTGGCTGTTCCCTGGCTCACCTCCCCCAATGTTAGACATGGAATTAGAATAGTGCCCAGTGCTTCCAGTCCTATGTAATTACCCAAGAGAAATGAAAATGCGGGGGGGGGGGAGCAGGTGGTGGTACACCCAGTTGAGCACATTTGCAACAGTGTGCAATAACCCAGGTTCAAGCCCCTGGTCCCCACATGCAAGGGGAAAGCTTCTCAAATGGTGAAGCAGTCTACTATAGGTATCTGTATTTCTCTGTCTCTGTATCTTCCCTTCCCCTCTTGATTCCTCTTTATCTGCTGGGAATATTGACCATATACAGACAGAATTGTGGGTTATATTTGTTGTTAGCATAAGGCTGAGGTCATGACCTATAGGAAAGGAAGTAAACTCACAGGGGACTGTGGGCATGGAAGGTTACTTAAACAAGCATCTGACAGAAGTTCAGCTTTTTTGCCTCTTCTACATGCCCTCCTGCTTATCCTTTACCTGATAGTCTCCATTTTCTCCTGGGACCCACATGATGCTGTTTGTTCTGAGACTCACATATGTTGTAGATAAACGCAGGTGCACTAAATTTAAAGACTCTTGATCTTGCCACACGTCTAGCTAGCCTTTATTTTGTGACTATTTTCCCCTCGTGGTTTTCATGTACCTAATAAACCTGTTGCATTCTGACAAACAGAACTAAACAACCCACTAAACAGCTTAAGCTCTGCTTAGACCACAGTACAGGAAGGACTGATTCTCTATTCCTGTTCCCTAATAAGATGGTGGCAGACAGAGAGACAGACAGAAAGGCAAAGGAGATCAGCTTTCATACACATATCCATAATTTTGATATTGCAGAGAAGTATTGGTATTTAAAATAAAGATTTGAGGACATTGGATTTGCCTTGTATGAAAAAGTCTGTGATCATTGATAAGTTATGTCTCAAGGCCAGGTATGTGAGTGTATATAGGTGTGTACATGAGTGGGTGGCTGTGCAGATGCATGTGTTTGTGCAGGAGCCCTCAAAATGCCATACCTTATGATTTCCTTAAGGCTCTGAAATGGTACAGTCTAGCCTGAGACTGTGATGATAGAACTGTGTCTATGATAAACATTAGCACTTTAATCACCAACTTTTATAGGACTCTGTCCAGCTGGGTACTTTTGATACATCATTTATAAATGTTCTTCAAACCACCATGTACCTCCAAGTACAAAAATTCCATTCACAGTGGCACAGGAGGTGGCATCATGGATAAATCCTTGAATTCTCAAGCATGAGGCCCTGACTTCCACCCCTGGTTTTGGAGAGATGTTCTGGTTCCCTCTCCTCTCCTCTCCTCTCCTCTCCTCTCCTCTCCTCTCCTCTCCTCTCCTCTCCTCTCCTCTCCTCTCCTCTCCTCTCCTCTCTTCTCCTCCTCCTCCTCCTTTCTCTCCTCCCCTCCCTTTCTTTCTTTCTTTCTTTCTTTCTTTCTTTCTTTCTTTCTTTCTCTCTCTCTCTCCTTCTCTTCCTCATGGATGCATAAATAAATATTTAAAGAACTTAAAAAGTGATTCTTCATTTAAAAAATTAAAAAATGAGAGTTCTCCATAGCCATAGGTCTGGAATCCATACCTAGTAATGGCAAGAGAAAAAGTGGTGGCTGCTTCCAGGGTACAATGACAAACAGGTTTACTAACTTCTTTCATGAGACAAAAGTGAAGAAGCATCTTGTCAGGTCTTTCTTCTTTGATTTGACAGGAGAAGGCTTAAACATAGCATTTTGAGTTGGGAAACTAGAGATTAAGCTGTTCTGTAGTCTTGATTCCTTCCTCAACTGCCATGTTGGAACATTTCATCTTCAACAGCAGCTGAGTGGGTGGGATGCTTGCTAGGAAAGATAGATGAGGGCAGCAGGTCCTCCCCAGCCTCTCAGAAGAGAGAAATGTGGTGTTCTCAGACTCACACAGACAGGTTCCTGAGGCTCTTTGGAAATGGGTCCTTCTGGCAGCCTGACTCAAAACACTTCCAAAGGGATATCAGGCTTCAAATAGTCAGGCTCCTATGGGCCAAAAGGTAAGCCCAATGGGTGAAGAGGACAAGAGGGCTGGAGTTCAGTCATTGCCCTCCATACCCCAGGTCCGGAAGAGTTTATTTAACCCCTCTGGGGGGCTGTATGTTCCTTGTGGAGGTGGTTTGTGGCTCAGTGAAGTGATCTTTATAGAGTGCTCTGTGATTCTTGGGTGAACATTCGTTTTCTAAATGAATGATCAAATTTATTAGCAATGAGTAACTAACCCGTCTACATTTATTTTGTTGATAATACAAATTTACAAGGTTTTAATTGCTGGTTTTAAAATCCCCCAAACCCACACATAAATACATGGGTAATAAAATATCTTCTCACTGTGCCCTGAACTTCTGTAGCTATATTTGCAGCAGCTTTGGAGGAGGGTCTGGGGGAGGGTTCAGATGGAATTGCAAAACCTTGCCCAAATGAACTCAGGGCCAGACACAGCCAAGCTCAGCCTGACCAGTGGGAATTTCAGGTGTTTCAGCCCTAATTGTACTAGTGGTGATAATTAGTAATCAAGTTTTGATCCTGCTTAGCTTATACCTATAATAATTTTCTATTTTTCCTGTTTATTTTTCATAATTATCATTATTTGTAGTTTTAATAACAACATGCAGTATTATAAGATTTCATGTGCCAACAACTATACTATAAACCATTAACCCACATTTAACTGAAAAAAATTTCATATGAATATATTTTCACATCCACAGATGTGTGTGCAATTTGTTATTCCTACTCCTAAAGTTCTCATTATCACTGTGCTACTTTATGGAGTGGCCCCAGAATCCTTTAGCTTTCCTGAGTATAGTCTCAGGAAGGAGCATCAGAAACACCTGGTAATTTGTCTGAAATGCAGGCTCTTGGATCCCCTTTCCTCTAAATTTTGGAATCATAAAGATACACATAGACTATAATCTGTACCCCACAAAGTTTGCAGTCAGCAGCATCCAGAGGCAGTTACACTCAGTCCCATTTCACAGTCAGAGAAACTGAACCTCTGAGACTTTGAGTGTATGATACACAGTTCTCTTCATTCCCTGGATGAAACAGGACCTGAATCCAGCCTGTGAGAGTCAAGTGCTCTCGGCCATCAGCCAAATGCTACAGGTGCACCAAGGCCACATGAAAGTCCAGAAACAAGGACTTGAGAGGACAGTGATGACAGTGCTGGGCCCCTGAAGTGGTTACGTCACTGGGCTTTGGGTCATGGGTTGTATACTCAGCTGTTTGAACCTAGAGTGGGAGGTTGCCATGTCCAGTCTCTTCTTGATTCAGACCAGGGAGAATAGGGCTTCTAACCAAGTTTCCTTCAAGGGTAGAAATGATGGTCAACTTTGTGCTGAAAAAATAATAATAGGCCAACAGAATAACTCACTTAAAATATTGTTTATTTTAATGTGGTGTGTGTGTGTGTGTGTGTGTGTGTGTGTGTGTGTGTGTGTGTGTGTGTGTGCGAGAGAGAGAGAGACCAGAGTACTGCTCAACTCTGGCTTATGATGGTCCTGGGGACTGAACTTGCGACTGCAGAATCTCAGGCATAGAAGTCCTCTGTATAACCATTATGCTTTGTTATGTGCATGACCCATGTTTAAGCCTGGCCTCCACTGTACTGGAGGAACCTTTGGTGCTGTGGTCCCTTTTACTCTCTTTCTGTCTAAAAATGTCATTTTGAGTGGTGAGGCCCCCACAACAACAAAAGAATAATAATGACCTTGGGGCTGGGAGGTGGATTAGCAGAGAGAGTTTATGAATTACCTGTGTGAAAAGGGCCTGGGCACTAGCCCAGGAAACTCACATGTCAGAGCAAAGAATTTCTCATCTCTCTCTCTCTCTCTCTCAATCTGTTTTAATAATACATTTTGGAATAGTGAGGAGTCCAAGCAATTTATAGAATGTTTGGGGCAAATTATATATAATTTTAATTATTTTTTATATTTGACAGGATAGAAAGAAATTGAATGGGTTTAAGGAGATAGCAGTAGAGAGAGAAAGAGAGTCACCAACAGCATTGGTTCACTACTCATAAAGCTTCTTTCCTGGAGGCTGGGAACAGGGACTTTAACTATGGTCCTTGTGCACATTCACTTGTGCACTCAATCTAGTGTGCCACTATGCAACCCCAAATAATTCGTTTATAAGAGTTTAACATATATTTAATGAGCACTGATGATGTGTCAGGTCTGAGACCAGAGTGAGGGTACAAAGCTAAGCTTCTAACAAATGAAAGGAGAAAAGCTTAACAAGATGGTGTGAGTGAAACCTGGATCTCTCCTCTAGACTTAAAGGGAGGTCATATCAGTTCTTTGCCTAAAAGATAGATCCAAGTATCAGTGGGATTTGTGAAGATTATTCAGGCTCCCTGAGCTCATTGTTCCCTCTGCCATGGTGGCCCTGATTCAATCTCCCCTCATCCTAAGAACAGATCTTTATTAAGGCAAGGGCCTCATTCAATTTTCAGAAATGAAAATTTCTGAAGTAGTTCAGGGTTAGAGTCTAAGCATGAAGGGTATCAGGGTGTGGAGAACCTGGTCCATGGCTCATGTCCTCCACAAGGTACTACTACAGCTCCACATTCAACAATTCCACTCTCAGTTTGCCTCCCTGGCAAGTGGGTAGGCAAATAACATGCTTTTTATTGCTGCAAAAAAGTATGTGACTTGGATAACCAGACAATACCTGGTTATTTTAGGAAGTACATTGGCCAACAGGTATTCCTTCACAGACCTCTCTTCTCTTCCTGTGCCCTCTAGAAGAACTATTTGAAAACAGCCCCCTCCCTTCTACAATTTTGTTAAAAATCAATCAGATTGCCCTCTAAGACCAAGGCCTTCAAAATTTATAATTTGCCAACTGAAACTTTGCCCCATGGGCACCATTTTCAAAAAGTTGCACAAGGCAGACTGGGGTAAAAACTCACTCTTCCAATGGAACCACAAACAATGGGGTATAAAAGGGCCAAACCTCATCCAAAGCTCTGCAGACTTGCCCTGGAGGCTCCCTGTGGAGGGGAGCAGAGAGACAAAGGGCCCTCACAGATTCCCTTTGTTCCTAATTGTAGTAGAAATTGTTTTAGGTCTATTGAATGAAGAGGCATGTAGGTGGTCTAGTTTCATCTTTCTGGGTGTCCCTTTGTTAGTTTCACTGTGCCTAATCCAAACCTAGGCCACCCAATGAACACAATTTGGAAGCCTGGGTCACTACCCAGGTCTAGTCCTTATGCAGATTCAAAACAATATTATGCAATAGACACAAGTCACAGCTGTTGGACTTGAAAATGGCAGGTCCAAAAGGAACTCTGCCACTAAAACATCTTGATAAGAACATAAAAAATAAAGATGAAATTCACACAGTGAGAGTGGAAAGTGTTCTAGCAAATGTGCATCTGATCAATCAAGGTGGATATATGGATATTTTAGAAGGCGAAGGTAGATTGTTAGAACAATTAGATGCCACAAAGGCTGTCTATTAATATGGCTTAGAATTTCTTACTATGCAAGATCTAAAGATGTATATATATATATATATATATATATATATATATATATATATATTATTCATTTCCCTTTTTTTCCTGTTGTACTGATATTTTCCCAATTCCCAGTACAATAGGGCTCAGTATATTAGATATGAAAGGTAGTATAGAAACAAAAGTAATATAGTACTGTGAAATGTAATCAGTGCTACCATCTGACCACAGTAATTTTTCATGGAAAAAGAAAAAGAAGGAGAAGCAGAAGAAGGAGGAGGAGGAGGAGGAGGAGGAGGAGAAGGAGGAAGAGGAGGACGAAGAAAAGGAGGAGGAGAAGTATAACGCAGAGGAGGAGGAAAAGTAGAAGGTAGAGGAGGAGGAGGAGAAGTAGAAGTAGGAGGAGGAGAAGGAGGAAAAGTTTAAGGCAGAGGAGGGAGAAGTGGAGGAGCAGGAGAAGGAGGAGGAGGAAGAGGAGGAAGAGGCTTGTTCCAGGAGGAAACTTGCATGTAATTCCTTAACTGTTGATAAGGAAGAATTGGAATCAGAGACTAGAGGTGTCAGCTTGACAAAGAAGAAGGTGAGAGAGTGATCTAAGAAGACCTTTCTGAGGAGGTAACAATTTTCTGGTCATACAAAGAATCAGTTCTAAGTCACAGAGGCTTATCATCAGTAGGCTTAACAACAAAGCATGTGTGAAGACCTTAATTGGAACCAAGAACTGGATGTTTTCCAAGAAACAAGAAGAGGTCAAGGACACTGCAATTTCATCACAGCAGTGCAGAAGAGGGTGGGCCAATGAGCCCTACTGATGGTGCAGAGAAAGGGAGGAGTTATAACATTCAGGGTGTGTGGTCCCCTAACGATCTGTTTCAGGTTTTAATAGTAGCCCTCTGGTTGATATGTGAGGAATCAAGCAAGGGGCTTGGCATGGAAGCAAGGAAGTGTTTCAAAAACTGTTGAAAGAATTGAGACTAAAGATAATTCAAACAATGATGATAGAGTTAAAGAGAAGCAATTCAAAACTCATTAAGGACATTGAAGTTCTTAGGGTGTGCTGATTGACTAGATATCGGTGGATTTGTCAAACATGGCACCATATTTGCCATCTGAAACCTTGAATAGATGTATGAATCAGTATTCTGATCTTAGCTAATATTATAGGGGGGTCTAGTTTGGGAGAGGAGTACAAAGCTTACAGAAGAACATCTTTCTGAAGACCACTGAGATGTTACTGCCACTCCATTTTGGTTCATCAAGAAAGTCCTTCAGCACGTTACTCATGCCTGCAGTGAGTAGATGGATGAGTGATGCCACATTCATTAGATCTCATTCTTGCTTTATATGGAATGATACAATGTCCAGCTCATAGGGCTTCAATGTTGGGAAATCAGTACAACATTCTTGGCTGGCTAGGCACTGTTCCAGACATGGTTAGACAACATTTCATGAATAGTAGACAAGACTCTACAATTAATTAATTAAAGTCTTAATGCAACCATCGTCAATGATGTCCATTTCAGAGTGGTTGCTGGACAAGATTTTTTGAGTGTACACAGATGCCCATGTGTGAGAAGAGTCAGGTATATTCTTGAGTCTGAGGCTTTAGGGTCAAGAAAATAGCTCAACCTGTTATAGCACAGAATTTTCAAGCCTGAGGTCCCAGAGATCACAGTTTCATTCTGGCACCTTCGTATGCAAGAGCTAGTTAGTGCTCAGATATCACTTTCTCTCCTCTTTATCTTATAATAAATAAACCAGCGGTTGATTGGTGGTATATCTGGTAGAAGACAAGTATTACCATGTGCAAGGGCCTAGCCTCAAGTCCCTAGCCCCCGCCTACAGATGGAAGAAGTTTCACAAGCAGTGAAGCAATGCTGCACATGTCTCTCTCTCTTTCTCTTCTATATCTCCCCATATCCCCATCCCTCTGAATTTTTCTCAGTTTCTATTAAATAGAAAAGAAGAGAAAAGGAAAGTAAAGGAAAAGGAAGGAAAGGAAAGGAAAGGAAAGGAAAGGAAAGGAAAGGAAAGGAAAGGAGAAGAGAAGAGAAAAGAAAAGAAAAGAAAAGAAAAGAAAAGAAAAGAAAAGAAAAGAAAAGGAGGAATGGTTACCAGGAGCAATGGATTCATTGTGTAGGCACTGAACCCTAACAATCACCTGGTAGCAATTAATTAATTAGTTAATTAATTAGTATGGTTTTAGTTTCTGGAGTCGTATGTGCATGGTGACTTTCAGTGGAAAAAGACAAGAATGAAAAACCACAACAATGGAATAATATTCTGTCCAGGATTTTCTTTTCATCACTTCAATATTGGACTAAAAGACTCCTGACTTTTTGTACTTAGAATGATTCAGCTGTGGCTTGTGAAGGGTGACATTCATTTGATGGAAACAGGACCTCAATTTTAGAGCTCATTTCAAAGATGAGGTCCAAGGCCAAGTGCTTTGTGTCATTGGTTGGTCAAACCAGACTGAGAATGCTATATATATATATTCTTTATAGTGTTTTATCTCCTTAAAGCAGTAGCCCTTCTTGGCAGCTGGAACTGCCTTCTCTGGATCCAGTTAGTGACTATAAAGGAGACTGGGGTTTCTGGCAGTCAATCAAAACACAGGTGGAGCTGGGCTGTGCACCCCAATAGCCCCCTGACCTAGGCTAAATGGGGATTTAGTGGAGCTTCTTGGGATTTTCCAGAGAAAGAGAGAGAGAAAAAAAACATGTTTCAAGTGGGAAGAAAGTAAATCTAGAATCTTAGAAGGGAGAAGCAGTTTATAATAACAGTTTCTTACCTCCGTGCTAAATTTTGTGTTTCAGAAATATATGTATTATCCCATTTGGTTTGTCCTCCAGGAAATCCTAGGTGCTCCATATTGTTGTCTTCTATGCACAGCTTTGAAGAGCAGGATTTATGAAAGCTGCTGGCCAAGAAGTGAAACTTAAATTCAAATCAGAGTTCAAGTCTAACCCCCAAGGCAAGTTTTTAGGGTGACCAGAAAAAAATGAAGATTTATTGTGTCTTATCTTGCACAGAGAAGGATTACATAGGCAAAGAGGATAATTAAAATTCTAATTATAGGGCTGCGTAGATAGAGCAGTGGTAGTATACATCTACATGTGAGAGATCCCTGGGACTACTAACAACTGTACCTGAGCAGCTGGAGAGTCAATATGAAGAGTGAGTGAGTGAATGAATGAATGAATGAATGATACTATTTGGGGGAAGGCATGGTGTTAAAAACAAGCAGTTAAATATAAGCCAATGCCATAGGAATGGTACTGACCCTGGAATTTATATGTAACCACTGTCATAGTTCGTGAAACTGTGAGAATGATTTTCAGGAGGTAGGAGCCTATAAGCCAAATCCAACTTACTGCCTATTTTTGCAAATCACAGGAATAAAACCAAATATGCTCATTTGTGTGTTGTCTGTAACTCTGTGAAGTAATGACAGGGGGACTGTGACAGACTTCTTATGCATGGGCTTAGTACTTAGGTTAGTGCTTAGTAATTACTCAGTAAGTACTAAAGGAAAAAAAATCACCAGTCCTTACTTAGAAATCTATTCTTGGGGGTCAGGTGGCAGCACAGAGGGTTAAGTGCATGTGGAGCAAAGTGTAGGGACCTGAGTAAAGAGCCCAGATTAAGCCCCTGGCTCCCCACCTGTGTGTGTGTGGGGGGGCGCTTCACAGGTGGTGAAGCTGGTCTGTAGGTGTCTTTCTCTCACCCTCTCTGTCTCCCCTCTTCTCTCAATTTCTCTCTGTCCTATCCAACAACAACATCAATGGCAACAATAACAATGATAACAACAACAACAACAACGAGGGCAATAAAATGGGAAAAACTGGCCTCTAGGAGCAGTGGAATCATAGTGCAAGCACTGAGCTCCAGTGATAACCGTGGAAACAAAAACAAAAAAGAAAGAAAGAATATAATTTCTCTTCCAAGTATGACACCATCTCCCAACAATTACCTGGGTCCACCTGCATATTAGATGTCAAGCATAGGAAAAAACTAGTAAAGTCATGGGCCCCTTGGAATATACCTTTTATACAACCACCAGGTTCCAGATGCCACCATGATGCCAACCTCACTTCCCTGGGCATATGACCCCACCAATGTGTCTTGGGAGCGCTAATCCCCCAGAACCCTGCCTCACTAGAGAAAGAGAGAGGCAGGCTGGGGGTATGGATTGACCTGTCAATGCCCATGCTCAGAGGGGAAGCAATTACAGAAGCCAGACCTTCCACCTTCTGCACCCCACAACGACTTTGGGTTCATACTACCAGAGGGTTAAAGAGTAGGAAAGCTATCAGGGGATGGGATGGGATATGGAGTTCTGGTGTTGGGAATTGTGTGGAGTTGTACCCCTTTTTATGCTATGGTTTAGTCAATGTTTCCTTTTTATAAATAAAAAAAATTGAAAAGGGTCACTTCACAAGTTGTGAAGCAGGTCTGCATATGTCTATCTTTCTCTATCTTCTCTTCCCCCTCGGTTTCTCTCTGTCCTATCCAAAAAATAAAATGAAATAAAATAAATTGCTGCTGGAGCAGTGGATTTGTAGTGCAGGTTCTGAGCCCCAGTGATAAGCCTGGAGGAAAAAATAAATAAATAAATATAAATATTTTTTCTGGATTGGGGATATACCCTAATAGTTATGCAAAATACTTTCATGGCTGAGGCTCTGAGGTCCCAGGTTCAATCCCCAGCACCACTATGAGGCAGAGCTGAGCAGTACTATGGTCTTTCTCTCTGTGTCTTTCTCAATCTCTATAGCTCTCATCTTCTCTCATTAAAATAAAATAAGTAAAATATTAAAAAATAAGAAATCTTTTTGTAATTACCTTATTTAATTATTGGACAGAGATAGCCAGAAATCAAGAGGGAAGGGGGTAATAGAGAGGGATTGAGAGACTGAGAGACACCTGTAACACTGATTTACCACTTGTAAAGTTTACTCCCTGCAGGTGGGGACTAGAGGCTTGAACCTGGGTCAGTGTGCACTGTATCATGTGCACTCAACTAGGTGTGCCACCACCTGCCGCCAGAAATATTTTTTATCCATTTCCTAAGAGACAGAGAGAAATTGATAGGGAAGGGGAGTTAGAGAGGGTAAGAGAATGAAAAACACCCACAGCACTGCTTTACCACTTGTAAGTGAGGCTTTCCATGCTGCAGGTGGGGGCTGGGGATTTGAACTGGAGTATTTGCTCATTATAATGTGCAGGTATGCCACTACTTGGCCCCATCTTGATTATTTTAATATAAATTGTAGTGAAAAGTACATTAGAAAGTGGCAAAAAGGGGCCTGGTGCTAGCGCACCTGGTTGAGAGTATGTATGTATTTATTTATTTTTTATTTATAAAAAGGAAACTGACAAATCCATAGGATAAGAGGGGTACAACTTCACACAATTCCCACCAAATAATGTGATTATAACAATAACTATCTACTGTCTTCTTAATCCTAAGATAGCAGGAACCTCACATCTCCACTATAGAGCCTATATTTCCCCCAGTTCTGGAACTTCTAAGATGGGGCTCACTTTCCTGCATGCTTTTCTCAATTCATACCAAATAATATTGCATCTGCTGATCCTAACCTAATCAATGCAATGAGTATCACCCCAGTATGCTTCACTTCTGACTTTGTCCAGAGACTTCAGGCTTGGAATGTCAAACCTTCAGCTTCATTGCTCAGGTGAGACCTTTTCCTTTCATAGGATTCTCTAATTCCATTCCAGCTGGTTCGTTTTCTAACAAAAGTCCCAAAACCTAGATATAGACCAGGTCCCGTAGACAGAGCTTATGTTCACATATATCCATAAGCTAGGGTAAAATACATACCTGAAAGCAAAAGTACACAAAAGTCTGCAGTGCGTCAGTATAAAGTTCCTAATGAAATACTATGTAATTAGACTTAGATACACACCTCACCTATTTCCTATTACAATTCTTTGACTCACACCAAAGCTAACCTTATCAAAGTAAGGACTGCAAAAGCTGAATAAGGGCAAGACACTAACACACTTTAACGATGACTCTTTAGTTACTATCAGGCCACCCCATCAGCTGGGGCCCTAAATAGGGAGTCCTGAGGTTCCCAAACAGACATAATGGGCCTAGACCTCAAAAAAATCCCTCTCTCCATTGTTACTGGTCATCTATATCAGGAACATCAAAATAGAACCCTTTGTGGACCCCCATAGGACCTTGCCCTCAACTTGGATCAACAATGGTAAAGAATGTTCCATCCTCTGAAGGGAGGATAGACAACACATTCTATGCCACACCTGAGGAAGATGGGTTGATACTGGGGCAGCCTGGAATGTTCCTACTCATGACTATAGAATGTGAGCTCAGATCTAGGGATGCAGAGGTGACATAGGTTTCTCAACTGAATATGGGCCCCAGATAGCATCAAATCAATGGGGTTACAGTCAACAATATTTATAACCTTTCCCATATTTGGGAGCTACTCTCTTCCCTGATCCAGCTTTCTGGTCCTTCTGCCAGCCATGACATCATCTCCCCAGACAATAACTTGAATGTACCTGCATATCAGATTTCAGGCTCAGGAAAAAAAAAAACTAGTATACCCACAGGCTCTTTGTAATATAACTAAAATATGCCTACTAGCTATCTAAAGAACAGAGACCCACCCTCCCACTCTTCACCTACATTACTCCAGCCTTTAGGTTCATGATTAGTCAGCAACTTGCTTGGCTTTACATGTTAACTCTCTTTTCAGCCACCAGGTTTCAGATGCTAGTCTGGTGACAAAGAGACTTCCCTAGACAGACTACCTTACCAATGTGTCCTGGAGATCTGATTCCCTAGAACCTGCCCCACTAGGGAAAGAGAGATGCAGGCTGGGAGTATGGATCAACCTGTCATTGCCCATGCTCAGCGGGGAAGCAATTACAGAAGCCAGACCTTCCACCTTTTGCATCCCACAGTGACCTTGGGTCCATAGTCACAGAATAGGAAAGCTATTAAGGGAGGAGATGGGATATGGAGTTCTGGTGGTGGGAATTGTGTGAAATTATACCCCTCTTATCCTATGATTTTGTCAATGTTTCCTTTTTTATTATGTAATTTTTTACTTATTTAAAAGTATCAGGGAAGAGAGTAGTTCTGAAATATGGGAAACGTTATAAATATTGTTGACTGTAAACCCCATTGATTTGATGTGACCTGGGGTCCATATTCAGTTGAGGAAGCCATGTGACCTCTGCATCCCTGTAGATCTGACCTCACAATCTGTGGTCATCAGAAGGAATGTTCCAAGCTTCCCCAATATCAGGACCCATCTTCCCCAGGTGTAGCATAGAGTATGTTTTCCAGCCTCTCTTCAGAGGATGGAACATTCTCTACCTTTGTTGATCCAAGTTGAGGGCAAAGTCCTATGGAGGTCCACAAAGGGGTCTGTTTTATTGTTCCTGATATAGATGACAAGTAACCATGGAGAGAGGAATTTATTCAAGGTCTAGGCCCATTATGTCTGTTTGGGAATCTCAGGACTCCCAATTTAGGGCCCCAGCTGATGGGGTGGCCTGATAGTGACTAAAAAGTCATCGTTAAAGTGTGTTAGTATCTTGCCCTTATTCAGCTTTTGTAGTCCTTCCTTTGACAAGGATAGCTTTGGAGTGAGTGAGGGAAGTATAATAGGAAATAGATGAGGAGGTTATCTAAGTCTAAGTAGACACTGTTTCATTATGAACTTCATACTGACTCACTGTAGACTATTGTGTACTTTTACTTTCAGGTATATATTTTGCCCAGATTTATGGATACCTGTGAACATATGCCATACCTCATGGGACCTGGTCTATATGTAGGTTTTGAGACTTTGTTGAGAAGTGAACCACCTGGAATGGAATTAGAGAATCCTATGAAAGGAAAGGTCTCACTCTAGTAGTGAGGCTGAAGGGTTGACATTCCATGCCTGGTGTCTCTGGACATGGTCTGAAGTGAAACATACCAAGGTAGTACTCCTTGTATTGATTAGGTTGGAGTCATCAGATGCAATATCATTTGATATGAATTGAGAGAAGCATGAGGGAAAGTGAGCCCCACTCTAGAGGTTCCAGGACTGGGGAAATATAGGCTGTATAGAGGAAGTGGGAGGTTCCTGCTGTTTTAGGCTTTAAGAAGGCAATAGATAGTTATTGCTATAATCACATTATTTGGCAATTAGGTTAACTTTGAAAAATCCCTTTGTTGGTATTTGCTGTATCATATACAACATCACCATAATTTATGTCCTTTGATATTATTTTTATGTAGCTGTGCCACTGGTTGCTTCTCTTCTCCCTGGTCTAAGCCTTTAAGAGAGTCTACATATCAAAGACTCAGAGCCTATGGTCTGTGCATTAAAAAGTTTGAGTCATTCAATCATTTTTTCCCCTCTCATATTAATTAAACAGTGATTTATATGACTACAAATTAATAGGAGTGTACATAAACACCATTCCCACCACCTCAAGACTGTGTCCCATCCCACCCCCAACCCCCACCCCCGCCAGTCCCATGAAGTTGAACATACACTGTTACCCGAAAACCAGGGTTTTTTCTTTGGTGGCCCCTCCAATTTCAGTCAAATCCTGCTTTGAGTTTCCTTCTCTGTTCTTCTTTCTCAACTTCTGTTTATGAATGGGATCATTCCGTACTTGTCTTTATCTTTCTGACTTAGCTCACTTAACATAATTCCTTCTAGCTCCATCCAAGATGGGTCAGAGAAAGTGGGTTCATTGTTCTTAATAGCTGTATAGTATTCCATTGTGTATGTATACCACAGCTTTCTCAGTCACTCATCTGTTGTTGGGCACCAGGGTTGCTTCCAGGTTTTAGCTATTATGAATTGTGCTGCTATGAACATAGGCATACACATATCTTTTTGGTTGCATGTTATGGAGTCTTGGGAGTATATCCTTAGGAGAGGAATTATTGGGTCATATGGAAGATCCGTGTCTAGTCTTGTGAGAGCTCTCCAGACTGCTCTCCACAGAGGCTGTACCAATTTACATTCCCACCAGCAGTGCAGAAGGGTTCCTTTGTCCCCACAGCCTCTCCAGCATTTGTTGCTGCTGTCCTTTTTGATATATGCCATTCTCACAGGGATGAGGTGGTATCTCGATGTTGTCTTTATTTACATTTCTCTGACAATCAGTGACCTGGAGCAATTTTTCATTTGTTTGTTAGCCTTTTTGATCTCTTCTGTAGTGAATGTTCTGTTCATATCCTCTGCTCATTTTTGGGTGGGTTCATTTGCTTTTTTGTTGCTAAGTTTGCTGAGCTCTTTGTATATTTTGGTTATTAGTCTCTTGTCTGGTGTATGGTATGTGAGTATCTTCTCCAATTCTGTGAGGGATTCCTTTCTTTGTGTGATAGTTTCTTTGGCTATGAACTCAAGTTCCTTCAGTGTGTAGCTCTATCATCTTCCAGGTCCACAGGGGATTCTGCTGGGTCCTTTGCATGTGGCCGAGATTACAGGGGCCATTCTTGGAAGTGACGCACATCCCTTCTGCCCACATTCTGTGGGGAATTAGTCACATGCCCTCCTGAGAAATTGGGAAATATAGTATAGAAGTATGAAAAAGATGAAGGAAATAGGGCTATTGGTAAGGATTAATTGGCTTCACTAATCTATGGGAATCCAATTACTTTTCTTAGCTTTATATACTCCCTTGATTAAGCAGCCATTTTCTTTAATTTTTAATTTTTTTATTTGTTATTAACAGCATGTTACAAGATTGTAAGATTGCCACCAAAGTTCTGTATCCTCACCCTCCCACCTCCCAAAGAGAACCACCATAGTTCTCATAAAAACAGTTTTTTTCTTTATATCTTGTCTCCATTTTCCCCTTCCTTCCCTCATTCTTACTTCATTCTTTACTTCCTTATTTGTTTATGGTCCTGCTATGGACTACTTAGTCTTTGGTCCTGATCACTACAGAGCAACTGCTAAGAACTAATCCTGTTTTTTGATCTGTGGTTGCAATTCACCTACATGGTGGAGGGAGAAACGTAAAACAATAACTACAAGAATCTTACCCCCACTATAGTAATTGTGGTGGAAGGGGAGCTTGGACACCAGACTACAGAGCAGAATGGATTGGAAACATTTGGCTTATGCATGTGTGAGTTTAAAGTGGTATTTAATTAAAAAGTTGCAAGCTCATGAAACAAAGGATTTTGTTTGGCTCTCTCTTGTATAATCTTTGTTTCTAGGAAACAATAATTTGTGATTTATGGGTTCCCTTTTCACAAAAGTATGGAAGTTATATGGAGCTTATGTTCAAATGAAAAAAGAAAAAGATTCCCTCATGGTAGGTCATTATCTGTCTGGCTAACAAAGGACAAAGGACAAATCCTGGAACATCTTTCTTTTTGCCATTTCATATTTATGACACATCCTGTTGGTAGAACATTATTCTCAAGGCACCTTCTGGAGTTTATTATTTTTTGTCTTCTCATTCTTCACGACTGCGTCATTTAAAAAAAATGCCAGGCCAGATGAAAACTTTCTTCCCTTTAGGTCAAGGGTGGAAAGGAGACTATGTGAAACTATGGGAGATGAATCCTCCAGCCTCTGACCCACTTTTAAGAGAAGAATGGTCCTGAATTCAATTCATGTGCTTTGCTTGGTCTCACTGGAGTTTAAGGAATAGTTTTGGGGGCAGGGAGCTATGGACTATTGTCAGGGTTCTCTGTGCTCCTTTCAGAGGCACATTTTAGTCATTTGGCATCTGAAATTAATTTTATTGATTGGCCAGTGTGCAATATTAGGTAAGAGTTCATATGAATGAATGGATAAATAGTATTTAGTGGTCTCTTATCTTCCTACACCACTTTGTCTAGAAGAAAAGGGAAATAAACCCTGACTCCTCATGCCTCATCTTACTTGAGTACAATCACCTCCACTGATTTGCATTTAGTTGCCACTCTGGAAAGTTCTTACTAGTGTGTTTGTTAGTGATGAAGTGGAGTCCCACGAACTGAAACATGAATGCAGAGAAGCACAAGTATTTTGTTAATTTGTCCCTCAGGGAGAGAAAACAGCTGTCTGCACAACAACCTTAGTTACAAAACTTTATTCTAGTTCAATGACATGGGGCGAGAGGACCCTGTCTTGGAGTTCTGTGGAGAGGAAGGCAATTTTTCAAAGAAAATACTTGTTCTTTCAGGTTCTACTTAAGAGATTTCCTTCTTCATAAGGAGATAATCAATAAGGTGCCTGAGAGTGAATATGTCACTATCTTCCCAGCTGTGTCTAAGGCTATATTAAGCTATCCTGGCACTGGGTGTTTCTTTGGGAAGGACTGACACACAAAAGAAAAATCTTGTCTTGTTCTGGTGAGTTGGAGAGGCTCTTCTTGGCTTCCTGTGCTCATTCCTAAAACCAGTAAAAAGTAGGTTACCAGTTCAGCCCACATGGATTCTCCTAGTGGGAATCACAGCTTGAACATGTACCAGGTGGAAGATTTTGGGGGAGGATTTTTAACCTAGGCTGTTGGTTTTCTCATCTAGAAAATGAAGTTTATGGGAGCATGAACCTAATAGACTGCTGGGAGAATGAGATAAGCTAGTGTTCTGTAAAGAATTTAGCACAGCACCCTGCATGAGCTTGTTGTCACATTTATGACTATTTCAGCTTCATGAATAATCTTAAGTATGAGAATTTTTTGCAGAATATGATAGAAGATATTGAAAATATCAGAACACATCCACTTGAGCACACATGTTATTATGCACATGAATCTGGGTTCAAGTCCCTGGTTCTTATCTGTAGGACAGAAGCTTCACAAATGGTATAATAGTGACGCAGGTGTCTCCTTTTCTTTCTCCCTCTTTATCTTCCCCTCCTCCTCTCAACTTCTCTCTCTCTCTAATAAAAGAAGGAGAAAAAAAAAAAAAGAAGGGAACATGACCACTAGGAGTAGGATTCTATGTGCAGGCACCAATCCCCGGCAATAATCTGGGTGATAAAAATAAATAAATATTTCCTTGTTTAAACAAGGATAGCTTTCATTTATAGGGTCTATGTCTCTTTGACATTCCAGTACATACTGGACAGGGTTTTGCTAAAAATTACAAAATTAAATCTGCCTTTTCTGAGTAAGTTTATTAAAACTATTATATCTAGTGACATTGCTATAAGTCTTGGCAGTTAGCATGGAAGCACTATTCAAGAACAGTAGAGCTACTACAAGGCACCTGCCATGCCCAGTCCAAAGCACAAAGCAGATATCACTAGTCTGTCAGGAGGCTCTTTTTCTGTTCATTCATGCATAAGAACACTTCACTCTTAACCATTTTTCTCAATTGATTTTATAATGATAAACTGGTCCTTCTTCACTGACAGATAAGGAGCACAAGCTGTGACTCCTGCTGTACTCTTTGCAAGCTGCAGGGCATTCAACATGATTTTTCTGTCTCCTAAGGCCCCAATTTGATTTAAGTTTCAATAAACTTTTCTTTTTCTGTCCTCTCCACACATGTTCTGGGAGATTAGCATGTCTCCAAGCTAAAGTTTCAGAGCCACTTAACTCACTTGAGAGAAGTCTAAGGGAGCTGACTCTATATCCCATCAACAATGGGTGATCTGTTCACTCCTTAGAGTCCTTAAAGTGTTTGTGACTTTCTGGGGATTCCATTATCTATTCATTATGTCCACATTTCTATCAAAAGTGGGGATCTGACGGGTCAGACAGTGACTCACCTGACTGAATGCAAATAGTACCATCCAAAATATCTAGGTTTGAGTCCTCCACTCCCCACCTGCAGGGGGGCAATTTCTCAAGCAGTGAAGCAGGTCTGTGTTTCTTCCTTGCTATCTCTCCTTCCCACTCTCAATGTCTCTCTGATCTACCAAATAAAATAGAAATAAAGAAAAAAGGAGGGGATTGGCTTCTGGAAGCAGTGAATTCATTATATTGGCACTGAGCTCCAACAATAATTCTAGTGGAGAATAAAAATATTTAAAAAAATGTAACGGTTGATCAGGCTTCAAGGTCACGGCCCCCTGCAAGATATACTGAATTGGCTAAGGATTTTTTCAGTCTCTTCTGTGCTTAAAAACAGTTTGTTTCAATTATTTGGTTATTTGTCTATTTCTGTTAGAGAGAAAGATGTCAACACACTGCCTTGCTCTGACCTGTGCGGTGGAACCCTCACAAATGCAAGGCCTGTGCTCTATTACTGAGCTGGATTTATATCCTCCTTTAACAGCACACACATGTACAGGGCCTTTGGGAATAAATTCAGTTGGGGTAGGTGGAAATGAATTATGTACTGAGCTTCCGTTCATGCACTGAAAATCTGAGCTGCTTCATCACTTGAATTTTCTTCTTTTCATCCTCTATTCTCTCCCACTTCCCTCTCTTTCCAGGTTCCTATCCTTTTCACTTTTAAAACTAAACTGCACCACATCTCCAAGTTCTCTGTCCCCAGCATACATTCTTAGCACTTTATCTATCTACCTACCTACCTATTTATTTATTTATTTATTTATTCCACTAGGATGAAAACTGGGGCTCAAGGTCTGTATGACTCCACTGCTCCTGGCAGCCAGTTTTTAATTCTGTCTAGGTAGAGGTTGAGAGACAGAGCCAGGTGTGTGTGTGGGGAGAATATCTATGCATTATTTTATGTTATTGCATACACTTTCATGTTCTTATTAATAAGAGCTCTGATATTTAGAATTAGCACCTGGTTCAAAAAAAAAAAAACCCAGCTTCCTTTAACTTGGATTGTAGTTAAAGGCAGTCAAAAAATTGAATTGGCATCTAGAGAGAAACATTGTCTGGATTTGTGAGAAGTCTCCAAAAGGAGGGGGGTGGGGAGAGAAAAATCTGCTACTAGGAATGTCAATGACATGGCTGAGATTTCAGCAGCTTTCTTGCACCATGAAGATAAGAACTTATTCTTAGGGATGATCTAAGAGCTACTGAGGATTATATCATGTTTCCTAGATTCCCTAGCTTCCAAGGTCTTATATTTGAACAAAAAATATTTTACATTCATTTTATTCTGACTCTACTATGTCAGATTACAACCCCCCAAAAAAAGCTAATGTTCCCCATGAAATTTCTTGAAAAAGAAAAAAAAAATATGGGGAGGGCTAGTGGCATACAGTGGATAGATGGATACAATTTCTCATCTCCCTGTGATACATGTCTGCAGAACACTCTTTCCTCCAACTTAGGTCCTTTTCTACCACCATGCACCAGGACCCTAACACCCTCTCCCTCCTTCTTCTCTCTATTCTCTTCCTGCTTTCCCCAGAGTTCTTTACTTTGGTGCAATTCACCACACTCAGTCCAGGTTTCACCTTGTGTCTTCCCTTCCTGTCTTTGTTTCTTAAGTTCCACTTATAAATGAGATCATCTTCCATCCACCCTCCTCTTTTTGACTTATCTCACTTAACACAATTCCTCATATTACAATTATTCATTTTCAAAATTTGCATCCTCCTACCTTTCTTGCATTTCCTTCCAAAAATATCAGTGAATACCCATCAAAAGATGGCAACTTGGAAACAACAGATGGCATGAGATTCAAACAAAGCAGCTTAAAACTTGGGATTCTCTAGATATGGTGACTGGGTGCCCTATCCACTGTGAGAGGAACTTTTTTCTCTCTCCCTTTTCCCTCCACTCTCCTCTCCTCCTAGCTTATTGGAAAAAAAAAAAAACTCTTTCCCTTCACTCCTTTTTTTTTCTTCCTTCTTTTGCTTTCTGAATTCACTAATACTCATTTGTGATTATTTGGGGGAAGAAATCTGACTTGGAGCAAAGTGTGTGTCTCTGTGTGTGTGTGTGTGTGTCTTTTCTATTTCCTTTTATCCTCTTGCTATCCCTAAAATGTATAGTGGACTGTAGATTTGCATAATTGTCTATTCTTGCTTTCCCTTTTTTCTTTTCTATTTTTGGTTTTGGTTGCTATTTTTTCTTGGACTAGAGGTGTTATTTTAACGGGTATTTATTGAACTGCATCAATCCTTGCTTTGGTTGCTATTGTAATTTCTGAGGTTTGTGACTGTATTTGAGTCTTTAGTATAGTATACTATAGTATAGTATAGTCTTTAGTATAGTATGGCTTGTACTCAAAACACAAAAACTGAAGAACGACAGAACAAAAAAACAAAAACCACATGAAAAATGGTTAACTCAAGAGAAAATACAACTAATACCACAATGAATCAGAATAAGAGACCAGAAGAAACTCCAAATCAGTCAGAAGTAACCATAAATAAGAACAGTTTGCAAGCAATAGAAAACCTAATAATCACAGAAATGAAGACAACTATGGAGGAAAGGGCTGTCAGAAATAGGGAAACAACAGATGAGACCCACAAGGAAAACAATAACTACCTCGAGGTAAATAGAGAACTGAAAGGTGAAATAGCTGAGCTAAAAGGCCAGCTAACAGAACAAGCTAATACTATAACTGAACTGAAGAAAGAAGCTTAGGGAAGGGAAAACAGATTAACAGAAGCAGATAACAGAATTAGCCAGAAAGAGGATGAGATAGAGAAAACTAAGAAATAGGTAAAAGAACTCAAAAAGAGATTGAGAGACACTGAAAACAACAACAGAGACATATGGGATGATCTCAAAAGAAGTAACATTTGTATAATTGGCCTACCAGAGGAAGAAAGAGAGGAAGGGGAAGTAAACATCCTAGAGGAAATAATAGAAGAAAATTTCCAGACCTAAACAACAAAAAGGACACTAAGATTCAAGAGGCCCAGAGAGTCCCAAACAGAATGAACCCAGACCTGAAGACACTAAGGCACATCATAGTTACAATGAAAAGAAGTAAGAATAAAGGAAGGGTGCTAAAGGCCTCAAGAGAAAAACAAAAAGTCACATACAGGGGAAAACCCATAAGATTATCAGCAGATTCATCCACTCAAACTCTTTAAAAGCCAGAAGAGAATGGCATGATACCTATCAAGCCCTGAATGAAAAAGGGTTTCAACCAAGGATAATATATCCTGCTAGACTTTCATTCAAACTAGATGGAGGGAGAAAAACCTTCTCTGATAGGCAACCATCACCAAGCCTGCCCTGAAAGAAGTCATAAAAGACCTCTGATAAACAAGGACATCACCATAATACTCGCCATGTATCAGAGCAAATAAACTATTGTTGAATAATGACACTACAATACCTTAAATCCATAATATCAATAAATGTCAATGGCTTAACCTCACCCATTACAAGACACAGAGTGGGAGGATGGATCAGAAAACACAATTCAACCTTATGCTGCATGCAAGAATCCCACCAGACCCAACAAGACAAACACAGACTTAAAGTGAAAGGATGGAAAACTATCATACAGGCTAATGGACCACACAAAAAAGGCCATGAACAGCCATTCTCATCTTTGAGACAATAGTCTTTAAATTAAATTAAATAATAAAAGATAAGTAAGGACTGTTGTTAAAATTCGGTGGCTCCAGCTGGCCGGGCTAGCTTCACGGGCGGGTAACAGAGACGACCAAAGACATATGGCTGGTCAGGGAAGCTGTATGTATCTCTTTATTCAAAAACAACGATTTATAAACTAAACCAAACTAATCACCAAACAGAACTCTGTTGTCTCTTTCCCCCGTGGCAGCCCCAAGCACTCTCGAACTCTGCAACTCTCCAACTCTCCAACTCTGGAACTCTGGAACCCTCTCGGGGTTCCTTTGGGCGGGGTCAAGCGGGCCCATGTAATTAGCAGGACTGATCCAATTTTCTTGGCGGGGGAGAGCTAGAACAACCCAATGTAAAGCCTACAACAAAGGACATCACATAATGATTAGAGGATCAATCAACCAATAATATTTAACAGTTATTAACATATATACACCTAATGAGGGCCCATCTAAATACTTCAAACACCTACTGAAAGAACTAAAAAAGAAATTAATATTAATAAAATAATAGTGGAAGACTTCAAAACCCCTCTCTTACACATAGATAGATCAACTAAGAAGAAACTCAATAAAGAAACAAGAGAATTAAATGAAGAAATGTACAGACAAAATCTCCTGGACATTTTCAGAGTCCTTCACCCCCCCAAACTGGAATACACAGTCTTTTCAAATCCACACAGCACATACTCAAGGATAGACCACATGTTAGGTCACAAAGACAGTATCAACAAATTCAAGAGCATTGAAATCATCCCAAGTATCTTCTCAGATCACAGTGAAGTAAAGCTAACATTCAACAACAAACAGAAAATTACTAAAAGTCACAGAATTTGGAAACTCAACAACATACTGCTTAAGAACTGCTGGGTCAGAGAGACACTCAAGGAAGAAATTCAAATGTTTATGGAAACAAATGAAAATGAAGACACAAGCTATCAAAATATTTGGGGCACAGCTAAAGCAGTAGTGAGAGGAAAACTCATAGCCATACAATCACACATTAGAGAACAATAAAAAGTCAAATAAATGACCTTGCTACACTCCTTAAGGACATAGAGGAAGTGGAACAAAGGAAAGCTAAAGCAACCAGAAGGATGGAAATCACTAAGATTAGAGCAGAAATAAACAACATGGGAAATAAGAGAACCATACAAAAGATCAATGAAGCCAAATGTTGGTTCTTGGAAAAATTAAAGAAGATTGACAAGCCACTAGCCACATTTACTTTAAAAAAAAAGGAAGGGATGAGTCTCAAATAAATGGAATTGTAAACGATAGAGGAGATATCACAACTGACACAACAGAAATCCAGAAAATCATGTGAAACTTCTATGAAGAAATATACTCCACCAAGCTAGAGAATCTTGAAGAAATGGAAGAATTCCTGGAAACATATACACTTCAAAACTGAACCAAGAAGAACTACAAAACCTAAATGCACCATTCACAGACAAAGAAATTGAAATAGTTACTAAGTATCTTGCCAACAACAAAAGTCCTAGGCCAGATTCTTTACAAATGAATTCTACAAAACCTTCAGGAAACATTTAATATTTATATTTCTAAATCTCTCCCACAAGGTAGAAGAAACAGGAACACTCCCTTGCATGTTCTATGAAGACAACATCACCCTGATATCAAAAGCAGATAGGGACACAACAAAAAAGGAAAACTGCAGACTAATATCTCTGATGAACATAGATGCCAAAACATTGAACAAGATCCTGGACAACCAGATACAGCAGTATATCAAAAAAATTGTTCATCATGACCAAGTGGGATTTACAGCAGGAATGCAAAGTTTGTTCAATATATGTAAGTCAATCAATGTCATTCACCATATCAATAAAAGAAAAACCAAAAACCACATGCTTATCTCAATAGATGCAGAGAGAGCCTTTGACAAAATCCAACACCTATTCATACTCAAAACACTGCAAAAAATGGGAATAGAAGAGAAATTCCTCAAGATAGTGGAGTCCATATGTAGCAAACCTGCAGCCGACATCAACTCAATGGACAGAAGCTGAAAGCATTCCCCCTCAGATTGCAGACTACACAGGGCTTTCCATTATCACCATTACTCTTTAACATAGTATTGGAAGTTTTTGCCATAGAAATCAGAAAAAAGAAAGGAATAAGAGGAATACAAATTGGAAGGGAAGAAGTCCAGCTCTCTCTATTTGTAGATGATACATAGAAAAAAACCAAAGAATCCAGAAGAAAACTACTGGAAGTTATTAGGCAATCTAGCAAGGTGTCAGACTGAAAAATCAATGTACAAAGATCAGTTGCATTTCTTTATGCAAACACTAAATTTGAAGAAAAGGACATCCAGAAATCACTACCATTCACTGTCACAGCAAAATCAATAAAATACCTAATAATAAACCTGACCAAAGAAGTGAAAGACTTGTATACTGAAAACTATGAGTCACTATTCAAGGAAATAGAAAATAATACCAAGAAATGGAAAGACATGCCATGCTCAAGGATTAGAAGAATTAATATCATCAGAATGAATATTCTACCCAAAACCATATACAAATCTCAAACTATCATCATCAAACACCCTGGTACTGGAAGAAAAATAGGCAGACAGACCAGTGGAACAGAATTGAAAGCCCAGAACTAAACCCCCATACCTATGGACCTCTAATCTTTGATAAGGAGTCCCAAAGTATTAAATGGAGAAAGGAAGCACTCTTCAATAAATGGTGCTTGGAAAAATGGGTTGAAACATGCAGAAGAATGAAAGTACCACTTTATCTCACCAGAAACAAAAATCAATCCAAATGGACCAAGAACCCAGTTGTTAGACCAGAAACTTTAAATAAATACTTAGAGGAAAACATTGGTGGAACACTTTCCCACTTAAACCTCAAGGACACCTTTGATGATTCAAACCCAATTGCAAGGAAGACTAAACAGAAAGAAATCAATGGGACTACATCAAATAGAAAAGCTTCTGCACAGCCAAAGAAACTATCACACAAACAAAGAGACCCCTTATAGAAGGGGAGAAGATCTTCACATGCCATACATCAGACAAGAGACTAATCACCAAAACATACAAAGAGCTCAGCAAACTTAGCAACAAAAAAGCAAATGAACCCACCCAAAAATGAGCAGAGGATATGAACAGAACATTCACTACAGAAGAGATCAAAAAGGCTAACAAACAAATGAAAAATTGCTCCAGGTCACTGATTGTCAGAGAAATGTAAATAAAGACAACATCGAGATACCACCTCATCCCTGTGAGAATGGCATACATCAAAAAGGACAGCAGCAACAAATGCTGGAGAGGCTGTGGGGACAAAGGAACCCTTCTGCACTGCTGGTGGGAATGTAAATTGGTACAACCTCTGTGGAGAGCTCTCACAAGACTAGACACGGATCTTCCATATGACCCAGTAATTCCTCTCCTAGGGATATACTCCCAAGACTCCATAACATGCAACCAAAAAGATATGTGTACGCCTATGTTCATAGCAGCACAATTCATAATAGCTAAAACCTGGAAGCAACCCAGGTGCCCAACAACACATGAGTAGCTGAGAAAGCTGTGGTATATATATATATATATATATATATATATATATATATATATATATATATATATATATATATATACACAATGGAATACTATACAGCTATTAAGAACAATGAACCCACTTTCTCTGACCCATCTTGGATGGAGCTAGATGGAATTATGTTAAGTCAGGAAGATAATGACTAGTATGGTATGATTCCATACATAAACAAAAGTTGATAAAGAAGAATAGAAAGGTAAACTCAAAGCAAGATTTGACTGAATTTGGAATAGGGCTCCATAGTAAAAACTCTGGGTTGAGCATGATGGTGGATGTTCAACTTAACAGGGTAAAAGTGGGGTGGGTGGTGGGAAAGGATACAGTCTTTTGGTGGTTGGAATGGTGTTTATGTACACTCCTATTAATTTGTAGTCATAAAAATCACTGTTTAATTAATGTGAGAGGGGAAAAATTGATTGAATGGCTCAAACGTTTTAATGGACAGACCATAGGCTGAGTCTTCGATATGTTGACTCTCTTAAAAGCTTAGACCAGGAAAAACAGAAGAAACTAGTGGCACAGCTATATACTATTAATGTCAAAGGACATAAATTGTGGTGATGTTGTATACGACACAGCAAATCCTAACAAAGGGATTTTTCAAAGTTAACCCAATTGCCAAATAATGTGATTATAGCAATAACTATCAATTGCCTTCTTAAACCCTAAGACAGCAGGAACCTCCCACTTCCTCTATTGAGTCTATATTTCCCCCAGTCCTGGAATCTCTAGGGCAGGGCTTACTTTTCTGCATGATTCTCTCAATTCATACCAAATTACATTGCATCTGCTGATCCCAACCTAATCAATGAACCGGTACCACCTTAGCATGCTTAACTTCAGACTGTGTCCAGAGACCTCTGGCTTGGATTGTCAAACCTTCATCCTCATTACTCCAGTGAGACCTTTCCTTTCATAGGATTCTATAATTCCATTCCAGGTGGTCACTTCCTAACAAAGTACCAAAACCTATATATATCCAGGTCCCATGAGATAGAGGATATATTCACCTGTATCCATAAATAAGGGCAAAATATATACCTGAGAGCAAAAGTACACAATAGTCAATAGTATGCAGTGAGTCAGTATAAAGTTCCTAATGAAATAGTTTCTACCTTGACTTAGATACCCTCCACACCTACTTTCTATTACACTTCCCTCACTCACTACAAAGATAACCTTATCAAAGCAAGGACTGAAAAAGATGAATAAGGGCAAGAGACTGGCATGCTTTAATGATGACTCTTTAGTCACTATCAGTTCACCCCATCAGCTGGGGCCCTAGTCAGGGAGTCCTAAGTTTCTCAAACAGACATGATGGGCCTAGAACTCAAATAAATCCTTCTGTCTATTGTTACTGGTCATATCTATCAGGAACAACAGAATAGTTCCTTTTGTGAACCCCCATAGGACCTTGCCCTTAACTTGGATCAACAATGGTAGAGAATATTCCATCCTCTGAAGGTAGGCTGGACAATATACTCTGTGGTACACCTGAAGAAGACGGGTTCTATAATTGGGGCAGTTTGGAATGTTTCTACTCATGACCACAGAACATGAGCTCTGATGCAGAGGTCACATAGTCTCCTCAGATGAATATGGGTTCCATATTTGATCACATCAAATTGATGGGGTTTATAGTCAACAATATTTATACACATTTCTCATATTTATACACATTTCTCATACTCTCTTCCCTGATCCAGCTCTCTGGTCCTTCTGCCAGCCATGATATCATCTCCCCAGACAATAACTTGGATCCACCTGCATATCACATTTCAAACTCAGGGGAAAAAAAGAAAAGAAAAGAAAACTCCAGTATAGCCACAGGCCCTTTGGATTATAACTAAAATATGCCTACTAGCTATCTACAAAACAGAGACACTCCCCCACTCCCACCAATTCTTCATCTGCACTATTCCAGCCTTTAGGTTCATGATTAGTCAACAACTTGCTTGGCTCTAAATGTTAACTCTCTTTTTAACCACCAGGTTCCAGATGCTAGCATGATGCCAACCCGACTTCCCTGGACAGACAACCCCACCAATGTGTTTGTAGCTCCATTTCCCCAGAATTTGCCCCACTAGGAAAAGAAAGAGGCAGGCTGGGAGTATGGATAGACCTATCAACACCCATGTTCATCAAGGAAGCAATTACAGAAGCCAGACCTTCCACCTTTTGCACCCCACAATGACCTTGGGTTCATACCCCGAGAGGGTTAAAGAATAGGAAAGCTGTCAGGGTAGGGGAGGGAATATGGTGTTCCGGTGGTGGTAATTGTGTGGAGTTGTACCCCTCTTGTCCTATGATTTTGTCAGTGTTTTCTTTTTACAAAAATAATAAAATAATGTTTTAAAAATATCAGTGACATATACCCTCCCATCATCCTCTCATTTGAATATGGAACGCTTTATTCTGAGATACACTTAGGTTAATTTGGGCTCCTTTATATTGAAATGGTAAAACAGCTTCTCTTGAGGGTACCCAGGAAGTTGGGTGCTATTAAGAACCTTCTTCCTTGAGCTAAACCTCTAATATAAGCTTCTCCTAGAAACCTCTGAAGCTAAGAAGCTTCAGATGGTTTCCAGAAGACAGTAGCAGGCAGGCATTCCAACACTAATGTCAACCTTATAAAGAAGACAAATGAATGTGGGACTGAGGAAGGCAATGAACCCCATTATTCCTGTGATGGGCTTCTGGGGGAAGCCGCAGACGGTTTTGCGGTTCGCATGACAGACATCACCCAAAAGTTGAGAAGTTCACATCAACTGAAGTGCACATTTAAGAATAATCAAAACATGAAACAGATGTCAATATCAAAATACTGAGTGAGTTGTGCTAAAATAAAAAGCTAAATGTAAAGAAGAATAACTTGAACTAGAGTTCACATCTTCTTTCTTTTTTTTTTCTTCAAATATTTTACTGCTTTTGCAAATGGTTAGAGGTTAGTAAAATCTAAGAAATGTGATTTGCAATTTCTCTAGGAAGTGGTCCTTATAGAGTTAACACCACCTGCAGCTGCTGGGTATTTTCTATTGGTTCTGCCATCTCAAACAAAGACATTTTGATATTTAATATCCCACTAGGGATTAGTTGATTTTTGTCACTTTTAGATGACTGAACTCCTAACACTTGAATTTGCTAAACCTAGACATGAAAATTTTATCTGAAGGCTGCGGAGATATAAGACTTCAAGTTTATGGCACCAAAGACCCCAGGTTCAATTCCCAGCGTCAACCATAAGCCAGAGCTGAGCTGTACTCTGTGAAAAAAATTTTAAAAGTAGTACAAATAAAATTTTATCTGAGTGGCATTTTCTTGTCATATGGCTAGGTATATTGTCTTTATTTTAAATTGGGCAAAATTGGTGGTATAACAATCATAATGAAAAACACTCAATTCTATCTCAAGCAATATGAATTCCACTCTTGTTTCCTTGTACCACTGTAACTCTGAGTCTACTATGTCCTCAGGCACAAATGATTTTTAAACCTCT
Source organism: Erinaceus europaeus (assembly GCF_950295315.1). Classification (NCBI taxonomy): domain Eukaryota; kingdom Metazoa; phylum Chordata; class Mammalia; order Eulipotyphla; family Erinaceidae; genus Erinaceus; species Erinaceus europaeus. The sequence continues at coordinate 35,670,716 of NC_080173.1, forward strand.
CAGAAAACAACTCCTTTCCCCCCTCTTTTTCTGATGAGAACTATCATGTATACTCATTTCAGAACTTCCCAAATAGGGCACTGGGAAATGAAAAAGAAAGTAAAAAACCACTCCCTCTCCAGATCCTATTATGTACAGATATTATTCATATATTATTCATCCAACAAGCCAAATGTGTGTTGTCTGATAATGATGGCTTATATTTTAATTCTAAACTCTATGAGGATAGGGGCTGGGTGATGGAGCAACTGGTAAAGTGCTCTGGTTATCATGCACTAGGACCTCCAGACCCCATTTGCGTGGGGGAAGCTTTATGAGTAAGGACAGACTTCAGGTGTCTCCCTCTCTCTCCCTATCCCTCTCTGTCTCGTAATAAAAAAATTAAAAAAGGACAGGAATACTTATCTTAAAAATAAATAAATTCTATGAAGATACACTTTTTTCTACCTAAAATGCCTAGAAGACTGTCTAGTTTACAGCAGATTTTCAAACTAGGTGATTGAAATTTTATAATTAAATATTTTTTAATGCTTTTTTTTTGGTCTTAACATGTTGTAAACATCTTTTCAAGTCAATAGATATAAATGTACACATAACTTTTTTTTTTTTGCCTCCAGGATTATTGCTGGGGCTAGGTGCCTGCACCATGAATCCACTGCTCCTGGAGGCCATTCTTTCCCCTTTTGTTGCCTTTGTTGTTTCATAATTGTTGTGGTTTTTATTATTATTGTTGTTATTGCTATCATTGGATAGGACAGAGAGATATCAAGAAAGGAGGGGAGACAGAGAGGGGAAGAGAAGGACACATGAAGATCTACTTCTCCACTTGTGAAGTGACTCCCCTGCAGATGGGGAGCTGGGTGCTCAAACCAGGATCCTTATGCTGGTCCTTGTGCTTCACGCCATGTGCATTTGACCCTCTGCACTACCGTTGGACTCCCACCTACACATAATTTTTAAATAGCGTATATTTTATTGGGCATGGCAGACGTGTGGGTCTGATTATCTTCTTAGACTCTATCCCTGTGCATGGATTTGTTTGATCAAGAGCTCGGGAAAGTCTGTTCAATATTATCAGATTGCTCTCTGGAAAGTATAAAGCATTTACACTTTTACTAAGACTACAAAAGGAGGGTTCTTAACCTCAATCCTATCCTCCCCTAGCCAGGACAGTGGTAATGTCTTTGTCAAGCTCATGGCTAAAAATTATACCTCCACATCAGTTTTATTTGTATTTTTTTAAAAATTATTTATAAAAAGGAAACATTGACTAAACCATAGGATAAGAAGGGTACAACTTCACACAATTCCCACCACCAGAACTCTGTATCCCATCCCCATCCTCTGATAGCTCTCCTTCTCTTTAACTCTGTGGCAGTATGGACCCAAGGTCATTGTGGGATACAGAAGGTTGAACGTCTGGCTTCTATAATTGCTTCCCGGCTGAACATGAGCATTGACAGGTCAATCCATACTCCTAGCCTGTCTTTCTCTTTCCCTAGTGGGGAAGGGCTCTGGGGAAGCGGAGCTCTAGGACATATTGGTGGGGCTGTCTGTCCAGGGAAGTCTGGTCGGCATCATGCAAGCATCTGAAACCTGGTGGTTAAAAAGAGAGTTAACATACAAAGCCAAACAAATTGTTGAACAGTCTTGAACCTAAAGGCTGGAATAGTGCAAATGAAAAGTTGGAGGGGGTCTCTATTTTGTAGATAGCTAGTAGGCATATTTTAGTTATATTCCAGAGGGCCTGTGGCTATACTAGTGTTTTCGTTTGTGTGTTTGTTTTTGTCTGAGCCTGAAACATGATATGCAGGTAGATCGAAGTTATTGTCTGGGCAGATGATGTCATGGCTGGCAGAAGAACTAGAAAGCTGCACCAGGGAAGACAGTAGCTCCCAAATATGGGAAAGGTGTATAAATATTGTTCATTGTAAACCCCACTGATTTGATCTGATCTGGAGCCCATATTCAGCTTAGGAGCTACGTGACCTCTCCATCCCTGTAGATCTGAGCTAAAATTCTGTGCTCATGAGTAGGAATGTTCCAAGCTGCCCCAATATCAGGACCCATCTTCCTCAGGTGTAGCATAGAGTATATTGTCCAGCCTCCCTTTAGAGCATGAAACATTCTCTACCATTGTTGATCCAAGTTAAGGGCAATATCCTATGGTGGCCCACAGAGGGGTCTATTGTGTTGTTCCTGATAGAAATGACTGGTAACAATGGAGAGAGGGATATATCTGAGGTCTAGGCCCATCATGTCTGTCTGGGAATTTCAAGACTCCCTGATAAGGGCCCCAGCTCAGTTTTATTTGTAATAATGCAATTATCTTTGAGTCTGGGTAATTTTCATATGTTTGTTTTATTTTTGCCACTAGGGTCATCACTCTGGTTCAGTGCTGGCACTGTGAATCCATGTCTCCCATTGACCATCTTTTCCATTTTCTTTTCTTTAGATTTTATTTGATAAGACAGAGAGAAGTCGAGCAGAGAAGGAAAATAGATAGGGAGAGAGAAAAGATAGATGAGGTGACCCCCTGCAGCTGAGGTATGTGGGCTCAAACCTTGATCCATCCACATGGTGATATGTGCACTTAACAAAGTGCACTACCACCTGGCCCCTGTTTATTGGTCATTAACTGTCTGAATTTGTGCTTAGCTTCCATTCCTCATTCTCAGTGTTTCATACTAAGCTGTGTCCCTTTTGCCACTGGTTCGACAATCTGTTTTACTGACATTTTTGAGTACTCCATTCTTGGATTTAGCACACTCTTATTTTGCCATTGTTATCTACTGCATCAGACTCTACATTACCTTCTCCTACCATGTTTATCCATGTAGTGTTTCCTCTACATTTTCAAGAAAATGCCTATCTTACAATTTCTGTACTTCTGTTTTAATTCCAGATGTCCATGTGAATTAATCTTTACCTTTTTTTTCTAGAGCCTAAGAAGATTTGGGATCCAATGTTTTCATTTCACTTTACGTATGTTTTGCATTTGTGGTTTTATGTTCTCTTTAATGCTGAAAATGTAGAGTTGTTTTTTAAAATTTCCGTTTGTTGAATGGGGGGGGTGTTGGTGGTTGTTGTTGGCAGCATTTATTCTCTTAAGTATTTTGTGTTTTTTTGCATGTGATTAAAGAGTGTATCCTATACTATTTTTATTTCTGGGAAGTGTTTTTGAAGTATCTGGAATATTTTTATAAGTGCTTCTTAAGTTCACTAAAATGGCATAGGACATAAAATAGATATAAATCTGTTGGGTTACATTGCTTAAATCCACTTCTGCCTTATTGATTTGCTTCTGATTAAACTGACAAGGACTACATAGGTGTATAAAATTATCTTATTATATTTCTTGAAGTTTCTATTGCCCCAGCAGGTCTTCCTTTATATACTTGGATGGATTCATGAAGATTTATTTGACTTCTGTATTTTATTTTTTTATTGATTTAATATGAGGGACAAGACCATAAGAAAGAGGGCTACAATTCCACACAATTCCCACCATCAGAGTTCTGTATCCCATCACTTCCATTGGAAGTTTTCCTATTCTTTATCCCTCTGGAAGCATGGACCCAGGATCATTATAGGTTACAGAAGGTGGAAGGTCTGGCATCTATAATTGCTTCTCTACTGGACATGGGCATTGGCAGGTCGATCTATATTCCCATCCTTTCTACACCTTTCCATAGGGAAAGATAGAGACTTCTGTATTTTGAGATATGACGTATATTGTTTCTGCTCATAACGTATTTTTGAGATTGAAAAGCTAATTTTACGATAGGATCATCTTTACCAGTGAGGAAACTGGTAACCAATAAGTTCAAGTAATTGAGACTAGGGCAAGGCCACATAGTAAGTTGATAAAACAGACTTGTCTGTCTCTAAGCTCATGATTTCAACTGGCTGTGATCAATGGTTTCTGAGTTCAAATTCTGTGACAAATTTATATTGTCTCTATTCATTTCTTAACTTTCTACACAGATGCTTGTAGAATTCTCTTTAAATGCAATAATTTAACTGAACATTCTTTTTTTATTTCTTTATTGGGGAATTAATGCTTTACATTCAACAGTAAATACAATAGTTTGTACATGCATAACATTCCCCAGATTCCCATTTAACAATACAACCCCCACTATGTCATTCATCATCTTTCATGGACCTGTATTCTCCCCACCAGTTAAGATGTTTTTCTTAACTGAACATTCTTAGCACTTGTTGATTTTTACTAACTTCCCCCTGCCCCATGAGTATGAACCTTTTCTTTTTTAATTTTTAAATTTCCACCAAGATTATTGCTTGGTGAGTATACAGTAAATCCACTACTCTTGGTGGCCCTCTTTTACTCCCTCCCATCCCTCCTACCTCCCTTCCTTCCTCTCCATCTCTCCATTCCTTCTTTTCTTTCTTTCTTTCCTTCATATTTTCTCTTTCTTTCTTTCTCTTTATAATTTTTATTTTGTTTTATTTTAAATATTTATTTATTTATTCCCTTTTGTTGTCCTTGTTGTTTTATTGTTGTAGTTATTATTAATGTCCTTGTTTTTGGATAGGACAGGGAGAAATGGAGAAAGGAGGGGAAAACAGAGAGGGGGAGAGAAAGATAGATACCTGCAGACCTGCTTCACTGCCTGTGAAGCGACTCCCCTGCTGGTGTGGAGCCAGGAGCTTGAACCGGGATCTTTGTGATGGTCCTTGCGCTTTGCGCCACGTGTGCTTAACCCACTGCACTACCATCCAACTCCCTTCTCCCTTCCTTCCTTTCTTTCTTCCTTTCTTTCTTTCTTTCTTTCTTTCTTTCTTTCTTTCTTTCTTTCTTTCTCTTCCTTCCTTCCTTTCTTTTTTTTATTCTTCCCTTCTTTCTTGTATTACATAGGAAAGAGAGAAATTGAGATGGGAGAGGGAGATAAAGGGAGAAACACCTGTAGCTATGCAGACAGGAACTGGGGGGATTGAATCTAGGTCATTGTAGATTATGAAGTGTGTGTTCAGCTGGCCAGCCCCAAATTTTTTTAGTTTGTAAAATAGTGTATGCTTATTAATCTATAAAGTAGACATTGCATTTTCAAACAACTCACCTGGATAGTCCAGCTGCTTTGTCATATGCATGACCTAGGTTCGAACCCAGCCCCTACTGCATTAGAGGAAGCTTAGGTACTGTGATCTCTCTCTCTTCCTCCATATGTATATGAGAGTAAGAAAAGTTTCATAGGGATGAAGCCTAGGCAGCAACCACCAAAAAAAGGCTATATAGATAATAAAGTTAAAGACATGAAAAACACAAACTTGGGTTTTATTAAACTGAATAAATACCCTCTTATATACAAGTTTCTAAATAGAACTCTCAGTTCCTCACTTATTATGGATGATTCACAAATATCCTGCAGGCCAAGCATAGGAACTTCACTATAAGCCCCTGAAGGACAAGATAAGGTTCACGTTGACTGGCATGTCCTCCATGTCACACACCTAGCACTGTGCCCCCAGTAAAATTCACTAAGAGATGCTCACTGAGTCTATGAGTAAGACAGTAATACTCCAAGTAGCAAGCACCTCTTGCATTCAAAGTTTGTAAATTTATTCATGACCCCCTCAGCTTCCTTTTCAATGAAAAGATGCAGGTGCTATTATTCGGATTTACAGCCAAGATCCAAAAAAAAAAAAAAAAAAAAAAAGAATGGACCTTCACACAGGAGGCTTTTTTGTCCATGCTGCTTTATTTGACCCAAGGCATTTTCCCCTCATATGCTGTTTCATGTCTCTACAGGGAGTACAAAACATAGTGTGAAAGACGAGGCAGGATATTAACCGGACCAGGGTCTGGGCCAGGTGTGAGCATTCTGTCTTCTGTCTGTCACTTTATTTATCATCCTTCTCTTTAGGACCTGATGAGGACATTCTGATTCCCACTCATACAAATGGACTTTCAGCCTGAGACACATGTGATCATGAAATGCTACTTGGGAGTAAAATCCTCAGTATTCTGGCTGATGTTGCTTCATAGTACTGGTCAGCTTGGGGATAGTGACAGAGGTCTGATCCTGGTATGGATAGTAGCTGAACTGAGATCCAAATCTCCTCTGTTGGACAATTTCTCCAATGAGTAGAATGAATACACGTTTTCTCACTTGTGGGTCAGAGGGGGCCTGGTTCTAGCTACCAAATGCATAAGGTATCAGTAGTCCCCAGGGTCATGCAGGATTGGAAAGGTGAGAGGAAGAATGATTCAACAAACAAACAAACAAACACTTGTAGACTCACATCTAATGCCCAAGGGTAGTACAGAAAGAGAGGCCAGTTTGTCAGGCAAAGGACCACTTCCAAGATATTGAAATACACTGTCACCCTAAACTGGAGATTTATACTCTAAATATTTCAAGACCCCAGAGCAGGTGTTAGCACACTTGGTTGAGTGCAAATGTTACAATGCACAAAGACTCAGACTGTAGCCCTCTAGTCCCTACCCGCAGGGTAAAAGCTTTGCAAATGGTATAGCAGTGCTGTATGTATCTTTTTGTCACTCTTTCTATCACTTGCTTTCCTCTTGATTTTTGACTGTCTCTATCCAATAAATAAAGATCACTAAAAATATTTTGAGAGCTCCATTGATTGTTTCATCTCTTTCCTCTGTGTTCCACCATTTTAAATGGATTTGTCATAATAACATTCATAATTTCCTTGTCTTATAAGGTTGCTTAATGCTACTTAAAATTATTAGTGGTTTAATAATTATTGACAAAATTGTGGTATAAAAGGAGTACAATTCTATACAATTCCCACCACCAGAGTTTCATATCCCCTCCCCTCCATTGGAAGTTTCCCTATTATTTATCCCTCTTGGAGTATGCACCAAAGACCTTCATGGGGAGCAGAAGATGTAAGGTCTGGCTTCTGTAATTGCTTCTCCACTGGACATGGACATTGACAGGTCAATCTGTACCCCCATCTCATTTCTATCTTTTCCTAGTAAGGTAGGGATCTGGGAAAGTGGGGTTCAGGGGCACATTGGTAAGGTCCTAGGGAAGTTGGGTTGGTGTCATTGTAGCATCTGCAGCTTGGTGGCTGAAAAGCATTAAGATATAAAGCAGAGAAATTTGTTTAATAGTCAGGAACCTAAAGGTGAGAACATAACAGATGAGATTTGAGGTCTTCATATTGGAAGGAGCTAGGAAGTCTATTTTAGGTATATTCCAAGGGACCCATGGCTTTACTAATTTTTGACTGAGCCCAACAACAAACATGCAGATGGGCTAGTATTGTTTGGGAAGATGGTGTCACATTTGAGGATAGGACTAGAAAGCTGGAAAAGGGTAGAGAGAAGCTTTCAAATATGGGAAAAGTATATAAATACCATTAACTATAAACCCCATCCATCTGATCTAGGGCCCATATTCAGCACAGAAGTCTGTGTAGCCTCTACCTCCCTGTCAGTCTGAGCTCACACTCCATGGTCACAACTATAAACATTCTAGGCTGCATTCATTTCAGGACCTGTCTTCCTCAAGTGGCAGAATATGTTAACCCAACCTCCTTCCAGCATTGAGGGCAAAGTCCTGCAGAGGCCCACAAGAGGGTTTATGATCTTGTTCCTGATGGAGATGACCAGTGATGGTGGAGAGAGGGATCTGTTAGAGGTCTAAGCCCATCATATCTGTATGGGAATTCCAGGATTCTCTAACTAGGGCCCCAGATGATGGGGTGGCCTGGTAGTGACCCAAAGGGCCATCATTAAAGTGTGCTGATCTCTTGCCCTTATCCAGCTTTTGCAGTCCTTGCATTATCTGACACAGTTGGACTTAGAGCGATTGAAGGAAGTCAAATAGGGAGTAATTGAGGAGGGTATATAGGTATAATTAGAAAAAAAACATTTGATTAAGTATCTTAGGGTGTCTTTTCTAGGTCTTTCTGTTTGCTTGACACACTTATTGAGTCACTGTAAACTAATGTACACTTTTACTTTTTTAAAAATTAATTTATTGGGGATTGATGTTTTACAGTCAACAGTAAATACAATAGTTTGTACATGCATACCATTTCTCAGTTTTCCACACAACAATACAACCCCCACTAGGTCCTCTGCCATCATGTTCCAGGACCTGAACTCTCCATTCCACCCACCCCAGAGTATTTTACTTTAGTGCAATATACCAGCTCCAGTCCAAGTTCTGCTTAGTGTTTTCTCTTCTGATCTTGTTTTTCTTTCTTTTTTAAAATATTTTTTTTATTTATTTCCCTTTTTTGTTGTCCTTGTTGTTTTTATCACTATTGTGGTTATTATTATTGTTTATTGATATTGTTGTTGCCAGATAGGACAAAGAGAATTGGAGAAAGGAGGGAAAGACAGAGATAGGAAGCGAAAGATAGATACCTGCAGACCTCCTTCACCGCTTGTGAAGTGAGCCCCCTGCAGGTGGGGAGTCAAGGGCTTAAACCAGGATCTTTATGCAGGACCTCTAGTTTCATGTGTGCTTAACCCTCTGAGCTATGGTCCAACCCCCCACCCATCCTGTTTTTCAACTTCTGCCTGTGAATGAGATCACTTAACATGATTTCTTCAGGCTCTATATAAGATGGGCTGAAAATGTTGAAATCACCATTGTTAATAGCTGAGTAGTATTCTATTGTGTATATATACCACAACTTGCTCAGCCACTCATCTGTTGTTGGGCACCTGGGCTGCTTACAGGTTTTGGCTATTATGAATTATGCTGCTAAAACCATATGTGTACACAAATCTTTTTGGATGGGCATGTTTTACTTCTTAGGATACATCCCTTAGGAGGGGACTTACTGGGTCACACAGCAGATCCATTTCTAGCCTTGTGAGAGTTCTCCAGAAAACTCTCCATAGGCGTTGGACCAATTTACATTCCCACCAGCAGTGCAAAAGGGTTCTTTTGTCGCCACAACTTCTATAGCATTTGCTGCTGCTGTCATTTTTGATGTATGATGCTCTCACAGGGGTGAGGTGGTATCTCAGTGCTTTCTTTATTTGCATTTCTCTGACAATCAGTGACTTGGAGTAATTTTTCATGTTTGTTGGCTTTTTGGATCTCTTCTCTAGTGAATATTCTGTTCATATCCTCTACCCACTTTTGAAATAGGTCATTTGCTTTTTGTGTTGCTAAGTTTAGTGAACTCTTTATATATTGTGGTTATTAGCTTGTTGTCTGATGTATAGCATGTAAAGACTTCTGCCATTCTTTGAGGAGTCTTTTTGTTTGGGTGATGGTTTCTTTGGCTGTGCAGAATATTTTCAATTTAATGTAGTACCATTGGTTTAATTTTTTTTTTTCAGCCTTCCTTGCAATTGCGTCTGTTATCATCAAATATGCCTTTGAGATTTAGATGGAAAAGAATTCCACCAGTATTTTCCTCTAAGTATTTGATAGTTTCTGGTCTAACATCCAGGTTTTTGACCCATTAGGAGTTGAATTTTATTTCTGGTGAGATATAGTGATTCAGCTTCGTTCTTCTGCACATTTCAATCCATTTTTTCCCCAGCACTGTTTATTGAAGAGACCCTACTTTCTCCATTTAATATTTCAGGCACCCTCAAAAAATTAGATGTCTATGGTCTTGGAGGTAGAGCAGTGGGTAAAACATTGGACTCTCAAGCATGAGGTCCTGAGTTTGATCCCCAGTAGCACATGCACCAGAGTGATGTCTGGCTCTCTGTTGTTGTGCGCGGGCCATGGAAAAGAGAGAGAGGGCGTCCAGAGTGAAGAGGAAACACAAATCTTTATTTGCACTGGCACCTCAGAGTTGGGTGCTAGAGAGGCAGGTTGGGCCACGTGGAGGTAGCAAAAATGGCCGCCCCACGCAGTAACCTTTCCTGCGTCTGAACACCAGAGTAAAGCGCTGGCAAGAGAATGAGGTGTAGAAGAAGAAGGGCTTTTATAGGAGTAGCTTTTGTGAGAATGGGAAGGGGGAGGAGTAACCATAGCACTCCAGGATAGGACAATAACTCTCGTGAGAATGGGAGGGGGGAGGAGTAACCAAAGCACTCCAAATATTGTGGGGATATAGACAATGCCCTGAGGGCACAATATGGCTGAACAGGCACTCTGAGAATGTCCCAACTCTCGCAGGAACTAGCAGTAGCCTGAGGGGACAACATGGCAGATGTGACTGCATCGGCACAATTTCCCAGTATCTCCCCCTTTTCTTTTATCTAATGCCCAGGGCAACAGTGTGTAAAGTCTATGAACTACTCAGGGTCATTCTATGAAAAACCAGCAACTTGAAGGGAAGGAAGCTGCTGTAAAATTGTCTAAAGTGTCCAAAGTGTATACCAGTAAGTTCGATAGAAGTCTCAGTCCAAAGTAGGCGACTAGGGGGAGAAATGGCAGGGGATGAAATGCTGCATGAGAAGGTCAGCCTCTGGAATTCTGCTTTTCTGTAGATTGTGAGCTGGAACAGCCAAAACATGACAGGCAAAGCAGAAGCAGGAAAGGCCGACAGACAGTAAAAAAAGTTCTGTCCTTGGAGTCTGTGAATCAGGTTCTTCAGATCGTGTCAGGTGACATCTAGGGTTTCAGGGGGGTGTGCCACTGTAGTTGTGCCATCTAGTGGGTTATGTTAGGGTGTGCAGGGTTCCAGATGGTTTTTTCCGGGATTCCTGTGGAAGAAACACAAACAATCTGCTTCTCATGGTTAGCAGGGCACCTGATTTGAATGCTTTATAGAAAAAGAGGTTTGGTGCCTTAGTCAACTGAGTATTGGGGGATGTAGCTTTCCTATTCATTTATTATTATATATTCATGGGGAAAAAGAACTTATCTTTTAACAAAGACTCTAAGGTGTAGGGAAGCAGGAACTATCTTATCCTCCCCCCTTTTTTTTGGTATCTTGCCTTTTGTTGCCCTAGTTGTTTTATTGTTGTAATTATATTGTTGTTATTGCTGATATTGTGGTTGTTGGAAAGAACAGAGAGAAATGGAGAGAGGAGGGGGAAGACAGGGGGATAGAAAGACACCTGTACACCTGCTTTACCACCCGTGAAGTGATTCCCCTGCAGGTGAGGAGCTGGGGGCTCAAACTGGGATCCTCAAGCCAGTTCTTGTACTTAGTGCCACCTGTGCTAAACCCGCTGTGCCACCTCCTAATTCCCAGGAACTATCTTTTAACATAAACTCTATGGCCATGCCAATAGCAACCGTGAGGGCACATGTGGCTCCCCACATGTTCCCCTGTCTTATATCATGTTTTGATGTTTGGCAGACTTTGTTTTGTGGCAGGGTGGACTGTGCCTGTCTTAGGTTGGGGACCGTCTTACCTGTCATTGGAACACCTGGTCATTTTTGCCCAGTAGTTCCAGGTGCCCTGTCTTAGGTTGACTGGATAGCGCTAGTTTCCTCTTACCCATCATTGGCTAGCCAGCCCTCTACATGGTGGACATTCTGATGGAGGGGGGCAAATCCTCCACAGCAACTCAATATTCTGCCATGTCCAGCCTATGGTAGTGAGTTTGTATAGGTTGCATCTTTATGGCATCAATCTGTTGCCGCAAAAAGGCCATGAACTTGTCAAGAATTATAGGACCATGGTCTGGGAGGTGTTGCAGTGGATAAGGCATTAGACTCTCAAGAGTGAGGTCCCAAGTTCGATCCCTGGCAGCACATGTACCAGAAAGATATCTAGTTATTTCTCTTTCCTCCTCTCTTTCTCATTAATAAATAAGTTAAAATGTTGAAAAAAAAATAATTATAGGACCTATTGTGAGCAGAAGAAGTAAAACAAGCTAGGGTCCCACAACTAAGGGTAAACAGGTAAGGAAAGGGGAATGTATCCATTGGTATGAAGAGGTGGGATCATATCTTAAGTCTAAGGGAAGCAGTCTATGAATGTGATGTCCAGAGGAACAGCCATTTGTCTTTGGGGGTAGTAAAGGATGTCTGTGGCATGGGCGATATTACAAAGGGAAACATCTTTAAATTGTTGGCTGACAAAGGCAGGCCTATGGTGGCAAGACAAGATACTCCAATTAAGTGTACAAGAATATGTGAATGTTGTTAATTCACATAGGTTGGATATGGAGGAACTTCTTACAGTTTAATACCTTACCATATGAACAGATGATTCCTCATATGAAGGCTTGATAGCTGTAATCACTTACTTGTGAAAAAAATAAAACTTGTAACTAGTTAGAGGTTTACTATAATTGACTTTGGACTATAAACAGACTCAGGTTACTTAGAGAGTTAACACATGTTAGTGACAATGGTTTTAACATTTAGAGTACTCTGAGCAGATGGGTTATACAAAAATTTTTGGTCATTCAATACACTCACTCACAAAACACAACTGGCCAGTCATAACATAAGACATTCAGGGAAGGGGTAGGAGAGAGGGCTCTGTGAGCCAACTTTTGTAGGTTCTGCCACGTCATATTATGGATCCTGGGATGTATCCTGTGACTAGTCCTCTTGTATTTCTTGTTCTTCAGGGATAACAGTGTCATCATGAGGGTATTGTCAGACATGGCGGGCAGGAACCCAGACAGGTTTAGAGTAATTATGTGGGAAAATGCATACAAAAACTCTTCCCATGGTCAATAGAGGGTTAAGCCCTTTCCAAATTTTATCAAGTGGGTCTCTCCATTTGACCTTAATAGATGGGAGAGTAGATGGTGTTTGCCAGTGAAGAATAATAGGAGGTAAGTCCGAGTTATTGTAAATATTAAAGAGATTTAATGTAGTTAAGGCTTTTGCTAGCTAGATATTGGGGGGTACATTCCTCCTTTATCTTTATTTAATTGAGCCTTAAGGGTTTGATGGGTCCTCTCGACAATGCCTTGTCCCTGTGGATTATAGGGAATGTCTGTGGTATGAGTAATGTTCCAGAGGGAACAAAAATCTTTAAATTGTTTGCTGGTAAATGCAGTCCCATTGTCAGTTTTCAGTTGAAAAGGTAAGCCCATCACAGCAAAATAGGAGAGCATATGGCTTATACGCTTTTTAGAGCTTTCTCCCATCTGAGCTGTCACCCACATAAATTTAGAAAAGGTATCAATTGAGAAAAACACATATTTTTGATTTGCAAAGTTTGGTATGTGGGTGACATCAATTTGCCAAGTAGCATTAGCTTTTAAGCCTTGGGGGTTAACACCAAGAGTCTGAATAGCATGTGTTTTTATGAGACTTGCACAGGAAGAGCATGTAGCTAGGATATGTTTTAACTGTGGTAAAGGAACATCAGGAAATCGAGCTCTAAGGCCTTTAAGATTAACATGGGTTAGAGAATGGAAATCAGCAGGATCAGAGACAGAGACTAGGAGAGCTCCTGTAGAGGCAAGGCAGTCAGTTGCAGCATTCCCTTCGGACAGGGAACCAGGAAGAGGGCTGTGGGAACGAAGGTGCTGAATATATAGTGGTTGGGTTCGAGAACAGAGCATAGAGGCGATTTGAATCAAGAGAGGGGAAAGTGGGTTGTCATCAATTTTCACATAAGAATGAGCAAGCCATGGATGTAAGTTAACAGTATACACACTGTCAGAAAAAAAGGTTGAAGGATTCTGGTACAGCTTTTAATGCAAGGAAAACAGCATAAAGTTCTTTGTACTGAGGGGAATTCTCAGGAAGCTAAGTAAAGAGATGTTTAGGGGGTTGTTTGTCTGGGTAATATATAAGGGTAGCAGCTCCCTTTTTTCCACCATCAGTGAAGACTGTAGGAGCAGAAGGAATGGGATCTCGAGAGAAAAGTTTAGGTGCTAGTAGAGGCAAAAGAGGTAAAGAAGCTATCAATTTTATTAGAAGGAAAATGGTTATCTATTTGTCCTGGAAACCCCACGAAGCTTATGGCAAAGCGGGAATGATGGCGTATGAGCCACTCTGTATCTGTGAGAGAAAAGGGCAAAATAATTAAATCCGGTTCTTTCCCTAAGACCTGCACAGACCTATTTCTCCCTTGGCGAACCATGAATGCTAATGCGTCTATCTCAGTGAGGAGTCTTGGAGCTCCTTCTACTGGTGTGTGAAGCCACTCTAGAACCCCATGGTCTTGCCACAATGCCCCTACTACTGTGGGGGTGGAGTTGAAGATTAGAAGGTTTACCGGAGAGGAGGGGGAGAATCGAACAAGGTGCATGTCCTGGAGGGCCTGGTTAACCCTTTCCGGTGCTGAGGAGGACTCGGGAGTTAACCTACATTTTGATGAGGGCTGTTTGTTTCCTTTTAACAGGTCAAACAGTGGTTGGAGGCAGCTTGTAGGCAGATAAAGATACTGCCTAAGCCAATTTAAATTTCCAAGAAAACTTTGTAAAGAAGCAAGAGTAAGGTTAGAAGGAAAGGTGACATTAGGTTTTAAGGGACGAATTTGTGTTAAAGAAATCTCTGAACCTAAAAAAGTTATTGGAGTAATTAGCTGTATCTTCTCAGGAGCCACATTAAGGCCGCTTTTCTTTAATGCAGGAATGAGAAAATCACGTAAGGCATAGAGATCTGTATCTGATTTTCCCCATATTAATATGTCATCCATGTAATGAAAAACATTAAGGCCCTTATGGATATATGGAAAAAGGGCAGATTTAACAGCCTCTTGACAAATTGTAGGACTATTGGCCATGCCCTGGGGCAGCACCACCCATTCAAATCTGTCAGCAGGGCTGGCATTATTAATAGAAGGAACAGAGAAGGCAAAACGTTTACAATCTTGCGGATGCAAGGGAATAGAGAAAAAACAATCTTGTATATTAATAGCTATGATTGGAATTCCCGTGGGAATTGCAGAAGCAAGAGGCAAACCCCTTTGGGGGGAGCCCCAGACCTTCATGGTTTTATTTACCACACAGAGATCTTGAAGGAGGCGCCATTTTCCCGAGCGCTTTTTAATCACAACGACTGGAGTATCACATGGGCTTCAAGAATGACGAATGTGTCCCAAGGACAACTGCTCTCAGATGAGCTCTTTTAAAATTTATAGTTTATCCCTAGGTAAAGGCCACTGTTACACCCAGACAGGCTCATTAGAAAGCCAGCTTAAGCGGGGTGTTTGGCTACAAACAGTGGCATTTAGTATTGGGGGTGCTGATTAGATCTGGTCTCGTGGGAGCGGGTGTTACACTCTGCAGAGGCATCTGTGGATATCCTAACATCAAGACATTCTAGAAGATCCCTGCCAAATAGGTTGGTGCTAATATCAGCTACCAATGGGTGGAAGTGTCCAGTAGAACCTTCCGGGACTTCCCACATGAGCGAATCTCCTGTGAGAAAGGATTGGGTCACCCCTCCAATGCCATGTATACGAGGTCCCGGGAGGAGTTCCCAATTTTGAGGAACCTCTTCTTGCCTTAAAATCGTCTTTTCTGCCCCATGTCAATCAAAAATTTAAAAGGAATATTGTCAATCTTTACTGTGATAGTAGGGTGACCACATTCTAAAACAGGGGTGGTCCACAAAATCTCAGGCCCCGAATTTGTACCATTCAGGGGCATGCCATCTTTATGAAATTTGGACCAACAATCTCTCTTCCAGTGAAACCCTTTACGGCATCTGGGACACACCGTACGTGGCTTCTGGCTCCCTAACTGAAAGTGGGGTTGCCCTGACTGGAGACGGGGTTGCCCTGACTGGAGGCGTGGTAGCTCTAACTGGAGGCGGGGTTGCCCTGACTGGAGGCGGGGTTTCCCTGACTGGAGGCGTGGTCGCAGCTTATAAGGTCGTTGGTTACGCCAATGTCCTTGGCGACCACACTGAAAGCAGGCCCCATTTTTATTACGTGGGGTAACTGCATAAACCTGTGTCATAGCGGGTGCCCCATAATTGCCTGATGTAAGTTCCTGTGTCGCAAAATCCAATTATCTGGGTGTAGGTGTTTAAGACTAAGGCATGCCTGATGGAATTATAATATCATGCCATCCCAGACAATAGAACGCAGGAGGAAAGAGAGGATTTCAGGATTATAAACCTTTCTCTCTAAGGTTTGCCTCACCCTTGAGATGAAATTTGCTAAGGTTTCATCAGTGTTTTGGCGAAGAGAGTTAATAGGGACTGAGGAATCTACATTGGTTGGGGTCACCCTTTCCCATGCTTGTGTTGCTCAGATGCATACCTGTTCAAAATAACCAGTTGGAAACTAACTTCTGCCTGCTGAGTTCCAGATTTAAATGCTCCTGCTCCAAACAAAGCATCAAAATTCCATTCTACCTGTTTATTACTACTTTCCTGCGATTGTCTAGAGCATTCATCACGGAAGCATGCCTTCCATTGTAGGTAGAGGGGGTCTGGGAGTGCAGCACAAGCCAGGTCTTTCCAGTCCTGGGGGGTGTTAAGGTGCTGGTAAAAACTCCTTAAAATGGACTTGGTCCATGGAGCATGAATTCCAACCTCCTTAACAGCTTGTCTGAGCTCCCTGACCTCTTTGGAGGAGTATGGATGCCACACCTGAGGATTTTGTCTACTTGGGACCACATTTACCGGGAAGGTGTGGATTTGGTTTGATGACACTGGGGAGAGATCTACAGAAGTGGGAGGTGTTGTAGTGGCAGGGAAAACTGAACACTTATCTACGGAGATGGAGCTCTTGGGGTGGACTGCACATGGTTTAAAGTCCTTAAATGCTGAAAAATATCCTTTAACTCTCGTATCTCAGCCACAAGGTCTCTTAATGATGATGTATCAGCAGGGGGAGGGGTCAGAGAACCAGAAGCCTCAGAGGAAGCAGAGGGTGGGGCCAGAGAAGTGGAAGCCTCAGGAGAAGCTGAACCTGGGGCAGCAGGGGGCGGGGTCAGAGGAGGAGCTTCTGAACACGTGTACGTGTCTGTGGGAACAGAATTTTTGGGTCTAGCTGCTGATCGCTTAGGGCATCTAATTCTTAAGCACATTTGCTTTAACTCTCGTATCTCAGCCTCAAGGTCACTTATCCTCCTGGCAGGCCACGTTGTACATATCTTGTAAGTGGCAATTATAGCTATGAGAACCCATGGTGTAGTAAAAATTAAGTGTCTCTGAGAGCGAGAACCTGTCCCGGGAGAGAAGGAAATAATGTCTGGGACACCTCCTCATAAAACGAAAAAAATCCCATGGTGAGGGGAAGCACAGGGCCACAGAGTCAGGAGGCTGCCACTTACCTGTGTCTGGGTGGCTTTTCTGGACCTCAGGCCGGGTGTGAGTGCGGGACACGTCGGGTGCCAGATGTTGTTGTGCGCGGGCCACGGAGAAGAGAGAGAGGGGGTCCGGAGCGAAGAGGAAACACAAATCTTTATTTGCACTGGCACCTCAGAGTTGGGTGCTAGAGAGGCAGGTTGGTCCACGTGGAGGTAGCGAAAATGGCCGCCTCACACAGTAACCTTTCCTGTGTCTGAACACCGGAGTGAAGCACTGGCAAGAGAGTGAGGTGCAGAAGAAGGGCTTTTATAGGAGTATCTTTCGTGAGAATGGGAAGGGGGAGGAGTAACCATAGCTCTCCAGGGTAGGATAATAACTCTCTTGAGAATGGGAGGGGGGAGGAGTAACCAAAGCACTCCAAATATCGTGGGGATATAGACAATGTCCTGAGGGCACAACATGGCTGAACAGGCACTCCAAGAATGTCCCAACTCTCGTGGGAACTAGCAGTAGCCTGAGGGGAAAACATGGCAGATGTGACTGCATCGGCACAATTTCCTAGCAGTTCTCTCTCTCTCCTCCTGTCTTTCTCATTAACAAATAAATAAATTATTTTTAAAATTACATATCCATAGGTGTGGGGGATTATTTCTGGGCTTTCAATTCTTTTCCACTGATCTGTGTATCTATATTTGTTCCAGTACCATGCAGCTTTGATTATGATGAAGATCTGGGAGTGTGATGTCTCCATTTCTGTTTCTTTTTCTCAAGATTATTTTGGCAATTCTAGATGTATTCTGGTTCCAGATAAATGACTGCAAGTTTTGTTCTAGTCTCTTAAAGAAATATGGTGGGATGCTGCTTGTGAAGCTTGCTCCTGTAGATGGAGGTTAGGGGCTTCTACCCATGCTCTCATACAGAGTAACAATATGTACTATACTGGGCATATCATCACTCAGCCCTTAGAGACATATATTTAAGATATATAAGAAGATTTGAGGGTGACTGTCACAAAGAAAATAAATATTTTGAAAATCACAAATATATAATCACAACCCCATAAGTCACATATTTTTTTTTTAATTTTTTATTTAAGAAAGGATTAGTGAACAAAAACATAAGGTAGAAGGGGTACAACTCCACACAATTCCCACCACCCAATCCCCATAATCCCCCCCCTCCCCTGATAGCTTTCCCATTCTCTAGCCCTCTGGGAGCATGGACCCAGGGTCGTTGAGGGTTGCAGAAGGTAGAAGGTCTGGCTTCTGTAATTGCTTCCCCGCTGAACATGAGCATTGACTGGTCGGTCCATACTCCCAGTCTGCCTCTCTCTTTCCCTAGTAAGGTGTGTCTCTGGGGAAGAAAAAAAATGTTGGTCTATCTTTTTGATCTGAGTGCCTAAAAACTATGTTTTCCCCTCATACAATGAGGGGAAAGGAGGTAAGATATAAGAACCATAGGGCCCAGGCAGTGGCACATATGGTTAAGTGCACATATACTTCACCAAGACCCAACTTCAAGCCCCCACTCCTCATCTGCAGTGGGAAAACTTCACAAGTGGTGAAGCAGGTATTCAGGTGTCTCTCTGTCTCTTTTCCCCTCTGTCTTCCTCTCCCATCTGAATTTCGCTCTGTCTGTATCTAATAAATAAATAAAAATATTTTTTCACAGTTAAAAAAAAGAGCCATAAAACAAAAGATGTGAAGATTGCGGATGAACTTCTTCTTGTGGAATTTTCCAACATAGCCAGATGATCTCAGAGCCCAGAGCTAATATCTATCCATGAAACTGAAATTGGCAGAATTGGAAACTGCATGTATTCCATCAGTTATTCATACTGTTATTACTACTCCTATTAATAATACCCATTAGCTGCAATTTTAGGAGTGCTTCTTCACTTTGTAAGCATTGTTTCCTTTTTAATTAAAAAATATCTTTATTTATTACCGGATAGAGACAGAGAAATTCAGATGGAAGAGGAAGACAGAGAAGAAAAAAAAAATAGAGAGATATCTACAACACTGCTTTCCCACTTTGGAAGCTTTTCCCTTTTTGGGTGGGGACCCAGGGATTATTCAGGTGTCTCACCACCTGATCAGCATTGTTTCCTTATTTAAGAGAATTACAGTTTAAAGCAATAAGATGTAGATGCAAATTGGCATAAGATATTGATCATAAAGATGGCCAGATAGCTCACCTGGGAGTGGTCCTGCTTTGGAGCCTGAGGGAAACAGCTTCACTTTGTAAGCTTACAAAGTGAAACTTTGGTACAAATGTCTCTCTTTGTATCTCTCTTTCTGTCTGAAAAAAGTCAGCTAAAAGTGGTGAAGAAAATTTAGTTCAAAGAACTGCAATGACAAAAAAAATGTTAGCCAATTGAGTTTTAAAAAATGAGTAAAAAACTAACCAACCACAAAAACAAACAAACAAACAACAACAACAAAAAAAAAAAAAACTAGAGCACTGGCACAGAGCAAGTGTTCAGTCCACTCTAGGCAATCTTACTGAAGTTTGCTATTTATAAAATCTCATATGGCAAGAGAGACAAGCTTTCTCCTTCTAGATTTGTATTCAAGATTCTTTCATTTCTTTCTGAAAAGTAAAAGTCCTGCAAATCCAAGATATACTTACTAATAGATTTTAAAATCCCCCCCAAATCAAATTAACTTGTAGTATTTTGCTAAATCAATTATTTTATCAATTATTCTATATGCTTCCTTTTTTGCACTCACTTGTCAGGCCTCCCCTCTTCCTACAGGTTTGTTGTAGTTCTGGAGACTTGAACTCTGATCCTTGAACACTGAAATATATATGCTCCACCAGGTATGCCACCACCAGGCTCAGATACTTGGGCATTTTGACATCCCTCTGCTGTCTCAGTCATAGAATCAGCCTTACTGAAAGCAGGTACACTTTCCTTTTTTTCTCATAACCACACCTTTGTTACAGTTTCACTCTCCTGCAACTAGGACAGCCCTTTCATTTTTGCCCAGTTCTATTACTCACTTACCTTTCCAAACCTCTCAGGTTCCTCTCTAATTCCTGGGGCCAGAATCTATCTCTTTGTTGGAGATTTTGACTATTTGTTCTTTTTGTCTCCATTGTCTTCTCCTCCCCACCCCACCCCACCCCCACCCCCAATTCCCTTCTCTCCTGAGAGTGGGAAGATACCCACTGAGACAAGTGATACTGTAAATGTCATGTTTTCTCAGACTTGGAGCAGCTGTTGTGTTTTGTTATTTTGGCATCTTGTCCTTAGACAGAAGCACACCCCGCCAAATCAAACCAAGAAAGGAAGAGTTTCAAAACAAAGCTAAACACTTCAGTTTCTAATTTCCTGCTCTTTGGGTGTCAAATGGAAACTGGACATAAAATCATTAGGCTTATATGAATAGTCCTGGTTTTTACCTTGAGCCTGAATTGTTAGCAGGAGTCTATAACATTTTCTCCTTGGGAGAGAGCATTTCCATGTTGAGCCTCAGGGATTATAATGAGCTGTTGACCACCTGTTTGTTCCTTGAAAGCTAAGCTGCCTGGTTTGGGTGGCTCTTATCTATTCATGAGCCAGCATTTTTTTTCCAGAGAAATAAAACTTGATATTTCCTGTGCAAATACCTTAATTTCAACACCACTTGCTTGAGTGATTGCAGAACTGTTGTCTTATCAAGGGTACTGCTCACAGAAACTATTTAGTAAGACAAATTATCTCTACAAATATTGAGATATCTGTTGTATATAATGCTGAGTACTAAGACAAATATAAAGATAAGTACTCTGCTTTAATGAGGGAGACAGAACCCCTGTTCTCAAGTAGCTAACCAAGACAAGAAATGCTGACATGGGACTAACTAGCAACATTCTTTTGTTGTTTATACCCAGTTTTGTGTTAGGAATTTGTGGCATTTTTTAGGAAGAATACAACATGTGGGGGGGTGGGGGGCATACATGACTTGAAAGTGAGTAAGAATGATCAGTAAGAAGCAAGTTCAACTAGAACCAAGGTTAAGCCCAGTTCACAAAATATATTTCCCAGAAGCTATAGGAAAGCAAGAGCTCTTTCAGTTGTGTGCAAAAGATATTCTCAGTACTGGCACATATTAGATAGACAGTTGATAAACCAAGACTCCAATGGGCATTTCTTCTACAGAGGTTTTAGTAGTTATCACCACTAACTATATTAAAATAACAGTTGAGGAGTCCAAGGCTTGAGGCTGCCTCTATGGGCCAGATTCCATATTAGAAAAACTCCTTAACTCCAGTTACACCAGCCTAATGATTATGATATTTCTTTTTTCTTCTTTATTGGGGGATTAATGGTTTACAGTCAACAGTAAAATATAATAGTTTGTACAAGCATAACATTTCTACATAACAATATAACTCCCAGGAGGTCTTCCTCTGCCATCATGTTTCAGGACCTGAACCCTCGCCCTGACCCAAGTCTTTTACTTTGGTGCAATACACCACTCCAGTCCAAGTTCTGCTTTGTGTTTTCCATTCTAATCTTGTTTTTCAACTTCTGCCTATAAGTGAGATCATCACATAGTCATCCATCTCTTTCTTTTTTTCAGTTAAATTTAATAATATGTATATTTTAGAGTTTTTCTAGAAGTGTCTCACCCTGTCCTTATTGGTACTTTTTAAAAATTTCTTTATTGGGGAATTAATGCTTTACATTCAACAGTAAATACAATAGTTTGTACAAGAATAACATTTCTCAGTTTTCCACATAACAATACAACCCCCACTAGGGCCTCTGTCATCCTTCATGGACCTGTATTCTCCCCCACCTACCCATCCCAGAGTCTTTTACTTTGGTGCAATACGCCAATTCCAGTTCATGTTCTACTTGTGTTTTTTCTTCTGATCTTGTTTTTCAACTTCTGCCTGAGAGTGAGATCATCCCGTAGTCATCCTCTGTTTCTGACTTATTTCACTTAACATGAATTTTTCAAGGTCCATCCAAGATCGGCTGAAAACGGTGAAGTCACCATTTTTTATAGCTGAGTAGTATTCCATTGTGTGTATATACCACAACTTGCTCAGCCACTCATCTGTTGTTGGACACCTGGGTTGCTTCCAGGTTTTGGCTATTACAAATTGTGCTGTCAAGAACATATGTGCACACAGATCTTTTTGGATGGGTGTGTTGGGTTCCTTAGGATATATCCCCAGGAGAGGAATTGCAGGATCATAGGGTAGGTCCATTTCTAGCCTTCTGAGAGTTCTCCAGACTGTTCTCCACAGTTGTACTAATTGACATTCCCACCAGCAGTGAAGGAGGTTTCCATTGACACCACACCCTCTCCAGCATTTTTTGCTGTTACCTTTTCTGATGTATGACATTCCCACAGGAGTGAAGTGGTATTTCATTATTGTCTTTATTTGCATTTCTCTGACAATCAGAGAATTGGAACATTTTTTCATGTGTTTCTTGGCCTTTTGGATCTCTTCTGAGGTAAATATTCTGTCCATGTCCTCCCCCCATTTTTGGATGGGGTTATTTGTTTTCTTGTTGTTGAGATTGGCACGCTCTTTATATATTCTGGTTATTAGCCTCTTGTTTGATGTATGACATGGAAAGATCTTCTCCCATTCTGTGAGGGTTCTCTTAGTTTGGGTAGTAGTTTCTTTTACTGTGCAGAAGCTTTTTAATTTGATGTAGTCCCATATGCTTATATTTGCCTTAGTCTTCTTTGTAATTGGATTTCTTTCATTGAAGATGTCTTTAAAATTTATGCAGAAAAGAATTCTGCCAATATTTTCCTCTAAGTATCTGATAGTTTCTGGTCTAACAGCCAAGTCCTTGATCGACTTGGAATTTACTTTTGTATTTGGTGAAATCTAGTGATTCAGCTTCATACTTTTGCATATTTCAAGCCATTTTTTCCAACACCATTAGCTGAAGAGACTGCTTTCTCCATTTAATAGCCTGGGCACCTTTGTCAAAGATTAGATGTCCATAGGTGTGAGGGTTTACTTCTGGGCTTTCAATTCTATTCCACTGGTCAGTGTGTCTATCCATGTTCCAGTACCAGGCAGTTTTGATGACAATGACCCTATAATACAATATGAGATCTGGAGTGTGATGCCTCCAGTTCTGTTCTTTCTTCTCAAGATTTTTTTTGGCAACTCTAGGTCTTTTCTGGTTCCAGATAAACATTTGTAGCATTTGTTCTATTCTTCTAAAAGTGTGGTTTGGATCTTGGTGGGGATAGCATTAAGTTATGATATTTCTAAAGCATTTATTTTGAATTGTCTCATCATTAAGAGTTTATTTTGAGAGGTAGGGCTTAGGCTTTTTAATTTTTAAAAATTTCCTTTTGTTGCCCTTGTTGTTGTTATTATTGTTGTTATTTATGTAGTCGTTGTTGGATAGGACAGAAAGAAATGGAGAGAGGAGGGAAGACAAAGAGGGCGATAGAAAGATAGACACCCTCAGACCTGCTTCATTGCTTGTGAAGAGACTCCTCTGCAGGTGGGGCTCGAACCGGGATCCTTAAGCCAGTCCTTATGCTTTGTGCCACCTGCGCTTAACCTGCTGCAATACTGCCCAACTCCCAGGGCTTAGGCTTTTATCTTTCCTGCTGAACATATGTGTAGAAAGTTTAACACATACTTTTTTAAAATGTCAGATCACTACTCAGCTCTGGCTTATGGTGGTGATGGGGACTGAACTTGGGAATTTGGTGCTTCAGAAATGAAAGGCATTTTGCATAACCATTATACTGTCCCCCTAACTCCCTCTTGCCAGTCCAACAGATGTCTTCAGTTTATCCTAATTTCTGTTTCTTAAGCATAGACCATGATAGTTTGGACAGAGTAAACATTTAATAATGCTTTTTTTGGGGGGTGTCTTTATTCTGTCTTCTGTTCTTTTGGTGATGACTTCTATAATTATCTTCTTATTGGACATTCCTAGTTCAGTTTGAGATGGTACTCTGCTTCACAAATGCTGGTGACACACTGCAAAATCTCACCTATAGACAACTAGCTGGATTCAGAAAGCTAGTGTGAAGAGAGGTCATGCTGGTGTGCAGTGTGTGTCTATCTTATACATTAACCAGAGTCCATTCTTTGGCAACAAGATTCTGGACTTGTGATACCAAATTTGGAGTATCAGCAGAGGAAATTAAGACAGGATGTGACCTGGAGGAAAGGGGATGGTGGTGATGTAAAGGCCAGGAGTAAGTACTAAGGTATGTTGAATGCAGATTTTTGAGAGCAAATACGGATATGGAAAGAGAGATGTTTTCATGCAGGAATGGGGTAGTAGAAAGACTAGAAGAAATGTCACTATTAACTTGATTAGCCTGAATTGTACATTTGATCTTTAAAAATATTTAAAAGAGGCACATGGAGTTAGATAAATATGTTAGTTTTCTTAGTGTGGGCTCTTATCACATGTTTGCTTTTAAAAGAGATCATGCCAGGACTGGATCACATGTGACTGGGGAAAAACTCAGGTTACAAAATGAGATGTATTTTTACAACAAAACACATAATCTTGGTTACACCAGTCATAATTACTCACTAAGTGAATTAGGAAATCACATAGCCAGAGAAGAGTAGGACAGAACACAAGTCTTTATGTAATCCTTTGATAATTTTTGAAAGTTTTATTTTAATACAAGAAAATTAATTTATTAATGAATCCAAAGACAATGAGATAGGATTTTCACCTTAGAAAATAAATGTTTTGGAAAGTAGCAATATGTATTAAGTGGATTACTATGTATCATGTGCACTCAACGGGGTGCCCCACCATCCAGCCCCAAGGATTACTACGTTTTTTAGTAACTGTGCCCTACCAAATTAAAAAATCTATACATAACTGGTAGAATTACCAGCTGAATCAGTGTTTCTGAAAAACAGTATGAAAATTTATGTCAAAAGCTTTAAAACTGAGGCCAGTTGCTGGTACACCCAGCTGAACACAGATACTGCCATGTACAAGTACACAGGTTCATTTCAATCCCCTGCTCCCTGTCTACAAGTGGGAAGCTTCACAAGAGGTGAAACAGTGATGCATATGTTTCTCTTTCTCTCCCCCTCTCACTCTACCCTTCTTCTCTCAATTTTTCTCTGCCCTATCAAATTAAAAATAAATAAATAATTTTAAATACCTTAAAATAATCTTGTGTCCTTGGTGGAATAATTACTCTAAAGCAACAACAATATAATAATAACATCAAGCATGGAATATCTGGTACTCATTAAAATCAGTTATAATAAGTATATATAAAAGTAAGCACCTACATATATAACATGACTTAACTTATGTAGAAATATTCATACTCATACATTCACATATACAAAAGACTAGAAGGAATTGCTCCAAAATGCCAGGTTTATTTGACTTTTGGTACTACAGGTGGGCTTTTCTCCCTGATTTTTAAATAAAATGTGTATGGGTGGATATGACTTTAATAAATGTGGAAAAAAATTAGACATTTGTGGGGGAGGGGGAGGAGAAGCTGGCCTGTAACCTAAGCCATTCTCATTCACTTTGTTTAACAAAGAATTTTGTTAAATCTCCTACCCCCCAAAACTTGACATGCAGACCTATCAAATAGATTTGTCACTGTCTCTTCAAAGAAGGAAATTCTGTTTCAAATTCATCCTTACCCCAAAGCAGCTAATTTGATTTTATCAGACATCAGCAAATCCCTTACAATAAATAATTTATACATTTTTTAGCTCCATCCCTACAGGGCAAGATTCAGTCCTTAATGGAAACCATCACACCATTAGGTTGCTGGAACTCATCTAATATGTTGGCTTTGAGATGCTCTGAGTCTACAGCATTAAGTGGTCACCTAGAGCTTGTTCATTTAATCTGATAACTCAAGAGAGTTATGCAGAGGTGACAAGAAGACATCAGGCCGAGCACTTATGAGCCCTGGAATGATGAACCAAGATAAGACCAAAGGCAGGTGCAACAAAAACAGGTATAAAGATGACTCTTTAGTGAAGATGTTAATAGATGCAATTGTTTTAATAGATTTTAATGCAATTGTTTGATGTTAATAGATGCAACTGCTTTAATAGATGTTAATAGATGTTAGAAAAAAATTTTTTTAAAACAAGCAAGCAAAAACAAACAAACAAACAAAAAACAGCTAACTGGCAGCACCAAAATACTTCTTACTGTAAGTCATTCTCACATCAGTCAGCCATCTCCCTCCCAGGCATCTCCTCTCTGAATAGACCTTGTGTATCTGTTTCTCATTAAAGGTCTAACTTATCTCCAACCTTACCTAAAACTCTACCTGTGCACTCTTTTCTATGTCCCTACACAATTTTTTTTTCTTTCCCCTGCTGCTGGCAATACAGCTTAATTGATTATGTTTATGATTACAGGTATTTTCATCACTGGATTTCTGGTAATGTTCTGACACTTTGTGGTTTATCTCCCTGACAAGTAAGTTTTGAGGATGAATTGAAGGTTGCTTGTTAGAACACAATCTTCTTGCAGCTAAAGGGAGACTAGGGGTGACGTTCCCAGATTTTTCACAGGATTTAGGAGATCATATACAAAGACAGATAGCAAAATGAGGATTTATTTACTTACTTACTTATTTATTTATTTATTTATTTTAGTGCCAGTAGGTTAACCGGGGGCTTGGTGCTTATACAATGAATTCCCCACTCTCAGTGGCCAGTTTTTCCCTTTCATTTTATAGGACAGAAGAAATTGAGAGAGGAGAGCAAGATTGAGAAGTAGAAGGAAAGAGAGACACTTGCACCCTTCTGAACCGCTATGAAGCTTCTCCCTGAAGGTGAGGTCCAGTTCCTTGAAAGGATCCATTTAATTTCTGGAAATATCACTTTGGTTTTGTACCTGTTGGTGAATGTAATAAAGGCATGGTGCCTTTTATATAGCAGGGCTGTGTGGGGAGAGGTCTGTGAGATGCTGCAGTAGATCTTTCTACAAGAAAGGTTAAGCAACAGAAAGGTCTTCTTAGATTCCTCAAAAGTCCTCTCTCTTTTATTCTATAATCTACATTTTATCTGCTCACCAGAAGGATGAAGTACATCAACTTTCAATGAGAAGATGAAGTTCTGGGGATCAAACACATTGCATTGTGATTATAGTTCACAATGTGTTAAGCATGGCACAGTTACTATCAAGAAGAGATCTGAAGTGTTCTCATCACAAAACGGAAATGGTAATGTGGTGTGATGTGATGATGTTATGTGTTATAGACGTATGGCAGATTTACACATTCTATAGCCTACCCTTACACAGTTATATCTCAAGATGGCTAGACAAACTTTTTTTTTTTTTTTGCCTGTTATTAGGATGTCATCACTCTGGGACAATGTTTCCAGAGAGAAAGATAAAGACAGAGAGACAAAGAGACAGAGACAGGTCAATAGGGCAGCTTCCTTTAATGCTGGAGTGTTCCTATATGGTGTACTAAGAAGGGGGATTCAAATTTGGTTTGCACACTGATGAAGCAGGTCCCCTCCTAATTGAGCTATCTCATAGGTTCTAGAGAAGCATTGTTTTAGAAGTTCTATGACTTTTATTCACCAAACGAGAAGCAGAAAAGCCCAGTCACATGAGCAGTATTTCTCTAATACTTTGTATCAAGTCATGCAGCATATAGAATTATCTAAGCAAAAGTCTACTGATACACAGAAGTGAGAAAAGTTAGGATTCTTTCTTTGCCATAGAAATTCTCAAATTTCAGGCATCCTTCAAGTGTTTCTTAGACTGATAGTCTATCCAGATTTCCTTTTTTCTTAGCCACCAGTAATAGCATTTGTGCACCTCTGTCTACTTCTGATCCAGACATACAAGATCAGTTATATTAGTGCTATGTTTACTTCTGCACAGAATAATTTTATCCAGGAAGGCCAGCCCAGGGCCACACAATAGCTTATATTGTGCTTCATTCATTCATTCATTCATTCATTCATTCATTCATTCGTTGATTCACTTATGTAGTACAGGAATCAAGAGATAAGATGAGAGATATCACACTAGTAGAGATTTTTAAAATCTTCTTCCTTCCTCCCCCCCCCCCCCCACCTTTTTTGGCATCAGGGTTATGTGCTGGCACTACAATCCACCACTTCTGGCAGCCATTTTTTTATCTCCTGGTTTCTTTTTTTCTATTTTATTTGATAGGACAGACAGAAATTGAGAGGAGAGGAGGAAATAAAGAGGGAAAGAGAAAGACACCTGTAGACCTGCTACAGGTGGGGAGCAGGGTCTTGAACCTAGACCCTTGCACATAGCATCATGTGCTTAACTAACTAGGTGAGTCACTGCCCACCTCTTCCTTCCTTCCTTTCTTTCTTTCTTTCTTTCTTTCTTTCTTTCTTTCTTTCTTTCTTTCTTTCTTTCTTTGCCCTAGCACTGCTCAGCTCTGGCATTTGCTGGTACTGGGTATTGAATCTGGGACCTCAGAGCCTCAGGCATGAGTGTGATTTGCATAACCATTATGCTGTTTTCCTATTTGCATAACTATTGTGTTATCTCCCCAGATACAGGTCATGGTCTTCAAAAAGAAAATTTACCTTAGCCATACATTTAGACCAGGTTAAGGTGTATTAGATCTCTCTGTAAACTAGATGTCCTTCAATGTCACTCTAACATGAAATTTCTATGGCTCTTAGAGTTACAAGTGAATAGTAGCATTCCCCTATTTATATGCTAGTGCTGCACCATTCTGTGGTATACAACCCAGTCAAAGGCAGCTTGGTAAATATGGACATTGCTGGAGCCCAGAGAAATGAATTTTAACACCTTTCCTAGGTGATTTTCTAGGTGATTGAGATGCAGACAGGCTCTTTAATTCACTCCAATGTTAGCATGGTGATTAGAAGCATGGTTTCAAAATCAAAGAACAAGGACTCCATTTCCCATTAATCGTACTTTTTATTTCAAGATTCTCCCTCCTCTCCAGTCTCTTTGTCCTACTTAATTTTTAGGGGCATTTTCCTGCTGTCATCAGGTCCTCAGTCCACAATTAATCCATTGTCTTTCCTCACATCTGCATAAAGGTCTTTCTTTCTTTTTAATATTTTATCTATTAATGAATGAGAGACATAAAAGATACAAAGAGGGAGAGAGAGAGGGAGAGACCAGAGCACTGCTCAGTTCTGGTGTATGGCTAATCTAAGGGTTAAACCTGGGACCTCAAACCCCCAGGCAAGAGTCTTACATAATCAATTTCGTTGTCTCCCCAACCCACAAAAGGGTATTTCTTTGGGGCCTCACCCATGGGAGTCTCTTTGTATAACCACTGTGCTATCTACCCTTATGAGAAGGATATTTCTTAATGTGGGCTATGCCCACATTTCCTTTCTGCTATAACCATAGTACTCGGAATTTCTTATACTTAGTATAAGAAGCCTAGGAAAAGAGCCCTGAATTCAAAACCCAATTCTCTAACTCCCTGTATAGCCCCAGTACTGGGTAAGTTATGAGACCTCTGTACTCCTTGTCTGTAAAATGGAGATTAACATTATCTCAAAGGAAAAGGTGGCATGTCATAGAAGAGAGTACATGCAAATATTTGTTGAATATACCAAAGTTAAGCACAGTGAAGATTTGATATGCTGATTACTTTCACAGTTATTTATCAGATAAGTACATATTCAATTTTTATTGGTGGTTATTGTTTTTGAGTTATCCATTAGGGAAATCTTTCACCTTTCAATTTTGATGTTTCTTTGTTTGTTTAGCCTACTTTAACATTTTCTCTTTAGCATGGCTCTTTTTTTGGATCAGTGTAAACTTTTCTCTATCTTCTCTTATATATTTGTGCCTTTAAACTTTTTGGCTAGTATTTTTGTCTTATTTCCCCTCTAATGGCCCTGCATTTGCTCCCAAAGATGGCTACCCCTAGGTGCAAAAAAGAAAACAACTTTTAGTGCAGAAGCAACTATGACATGTACAAGGTACATTTTCTTGTCAATTAAAAGGCACTCAAAGGGGACTTCATTTTAATCTGGAGGTAACTCAGCTACACTTCTGGGAGAAAAACAATTAGTTCATTTATATTTTAGAAGAATGTTCATTCTTCCAGGTTTCTGTTATCTCATGCCTATATACTTGACCACCTACCTCTTTGCACCTTTTCCTCTTCTATTGGTTTAAAATTAAGCTTAATTGGTCTTTCTTTGAAATGAAAACACAAGCTTGCTGGCTTGGGAGCTTTTTCCAAGGCCTTGCTGCTCTAGTAAAATCCTATATACGTAGCTCCTGTAAACCAACGTTATTTTTTGCTGTGCAAACACCACGTGCAAGTTCTAAGACATGTGCCCTCTGTGTAAGATCCATTCACACTTGCCAAAACAGCCAACATGTCAACACGTCCAAAGACTGAAAACAAAAGGATTATGGTTCAGGAGGGTCAGCTGTTCTACTGGTGCTTACCTTTACCTTCACTCTCACCAGGAGCAGTACTGACAGTTTGCATTCTATTCTGTTCCCTAAGATGTCTCAGATTTTGGATTTCCTCATGAAGACAGTGGACTGGCTTTCTATTTCACTCTGTTACTGGCACACACTTGATGGCTTGAAACAACACATGTGATCTCACAGTTTCTGTGTGTCCTAAGTCCAGACATAGATCTAGTGCTTAAATTCTCATAAGAATGGCCTCAAAGTTCAGACTAGGGCTGTGGCTCTCTGCTGAGGTTTGACTGGGTATGGCTCTGCTTTCATACTCAGAAGTCATTAACCAAATTCAAACTTTCACCACTGGAGGACTGGGGGCTGCAGTGGACAGTCAGTCAAGAGTGTTATCAGTTCCTGGAGACTGTCCATAGCTCTTTGCTACACTGAGTTCCCCAACATGTTTCTCAACTCCTTAAAATTAGTTTTATAAAGATAGAACTAGGGGGTCAGATGGTATTGCAGTGCACCTGATGTGAAGTGCAAGGACTGAGTAAGGTTTGAGTCCCCCAGCTTCCCACATGTGGGGGGGGGGCAGGGTCACTTCACAAGCCTTGAAGCAGGTCTGCACATGTCTGTCTTTCTCCCTCCCCCACACCCCGTCTACCCTCCTCTTTTGATGTCTTTCTGTCCTATGCAACAACAACAACAACAATGACAACAATAATAATGACAAAAAGGGCAACAAAATAGGAAAAATGGCCTCCATGAGCAGTGGAATCATAATGCAGGCACAGAGGCCCAGGGATAACTCTGGAGGCAAAGAGAGAGAGAGAGAGAGAGAGAGAGAGAGAGAGAGAGAGAGAGAGGAGAGGGAAGAGGGAGAGGGAGAGAAAGAGAGAGCTAAATAGGATAGGAAGGAAGGAAAGAAGGGAGAGAGAGGGAAAGAAAGGAGGGAGGGGCAGAGGCAGACAGGTAGGCATCTTTTAAAAATATTTTTACTTTATGGGATAGAGACAGAAACAAAAATGGGGAAGGGAAAATGGGGGGGTGCACCCTATTCAGCTCACAAGGATCCTGGTTTGAGTTCCCAGCTCCCCACTTATGGGTGCATGCTTCACAAGTCAAGTGGTAAAGCAGTTTTGTAGGACTCTCTCCCTCTCCCTCTCCCTCTCCCTCTCCCTCTCCCTCTCCCTCTCCCTCTCCCCTCTCCCCTCTCCCTCTCCCTCTCCCTCTCCCTCTCCCTCTCCCTCTCCCTCTCCCTCTCCCTCTTCCTCTCCTTCTTTCTCTCCCTCTCTTTCTCTGTCTC